>NC_091123.1:40569443-40869443 GCF_040183065.1 Periplaneta americana
GCCGAACAGTTGTGCTCTTGTGCAAGTACAACATGTTGAATGGTGAACTGAACCAGGACTATGGTATGGATGATGATGATATGTGAATTAATGATGGTGAAAAGAGTCCGAGGTCCAACACCGAAAGTTATTCAGCAATTATGCTTCAATTGGTTGAGGGAAAGCCCTGGAAAAAACCTCAACCAGGTAACTTGTCCAGACCAGGATTTGAACCTGGGTCCGCTCGTTTCATGGTCAAATGCGCTAACTGTTATACCACAGCAGTGGACCCAGTCATTGTAAGTGGTAGTAATTTAAATATACATGTTCCCAGATAAAATATTGTAGCTATAAAGAAGATAGACTTGTGAACTAAGTCGCTCGAAAATCATTATAAAATATGTTGAAGTTTATGTTATATATTAAAATAATTACTGTGAAGTCGAAAAACATTGGATCCCATTTTATTTCCTCTGATCAATACATTGGTAACTATGTAACCGCTAATTATTATTATTATTATTATTATTATTATTATTATTTTTATATTTGTTAATTCAAAGAAAAACAGATTATAGAATTTGCCATGTTGCAATGTCTCAAGAACTGTTCTATGAATGTAATTTTTAATGGCTTACCTAGTGTAAATTCAGTGACAAAGTTGAGCCACATAAAGTAACTAACTACCTACTTCTCTGGCTACGATTCTTACAAATCTCAAATGTCTAAGTCCGCCATTTTGAAACAGATGAAGATACAGATTTATGACTATAAATAAATGGTGTGAGAGATTCAAAGTATTTATCAGAAATTAAAACAACCACTCTACACAAACACACATATGCGCACGCACGCACCATACACACACACAAACACATTATCTTCCACTCTCTTTTAATACTGTTACTGCTTGCTTACTGGTACATGAAAAACAATGAAGTGAACTTATCACAAACGAGAATTGTAGTTTCAAATTGTGAATGTTTTGTGACTTCACATCTCTAACTTCATTTAGTCTACTAATCATAATTGTAATACTATTTCAAGAACGGATTGAAAGTATAACTGGTTTTTCAGACTGCAATGTACGAGTATGAACAAATATTCAGTTTCTTTCTATCCCACACAAAGTACTATCCTTCAGGTTCTTTACCACAGAAGATAATTTCACTTATCGTACTTTAAAAATATTTCTAGATATTAATGAAAATTGAAGTTAAAGTCCATTATTGCAATATTCACAGTCTTGATTATGATGCTTCTTAGAGACTCGTTACACCTCTGTAAACTTGTTTCCCTCCCACCTCAAAGAAAATAATACAAATGAATAAAATGATAAAAATAAAAACATTAATACTGCATTCCTTTACAAAATAAAGCACAGAATGATGATTAGTTTATTATAATATTATGCTCTCACCTGTTGAAAGCCATCACAATTTTTTAACTAAGCATTAATTACCAACCTCTATTTATACCAAAAATGGTTCATCATGTTAGTATCATATACGCAAAACGGATACATGAAAGCAATGCAATTTGTTTTTCAAAACTTTTGTAGGTTTAAAATAATTCCACAAGAAAATAAAACTAACTATGATATGATTTACAAAAATGTGTGTCATCTGACCCAATATCACCTTATAAGTTTGTAACTACATTATGAATTATATACACTTAAATGACAAATTGTAGAACCCCAGTTGATACTGTACATCTTAATTCTCACTAATTCAACTGAAATGTACCTGCACCACCAATAGCACACTAGAATACTTTTTAAGTAATATGAAATGCATCATTTGATAACAACATATCCAAATCTAACAATCTCCAAACTAAAAGCTTATTTCTTCTACAAACTGTTATTATCGTAAGTAACAATACTTTTTAAGTCTTCAATGGTGTGATGTACAGAAAGTAATTCAGAACTTGTGAAGTTGATAAACAATAAGATGGCAAGTAAAGGTTAACTGCCCGAAGACAGGTTTGAATCTCATAAGTGGCACCAATAAGGCATCACTCATGACTAACATTATGACTAAGTAAATACTGCATGTGATATTGACAGTGATGCATGGCAAAGTAAGCAGTATGAAATGTCATGAACATACTGCAAGCTGCTATTTCTCTCATGGTCTCGCCAGTAAGTCAGCAGATTCTAGAAAATATAATAATTTGTAATTTCATTATAAAAATTCTGAAGAAATTGTCTTTAAGCAAAAACATAGCACAAACCTTTAAAAACTTTTCATTCAAATTAATTCATTAAGACCTTGTACAGTTCATTATTTTAATAATAGATTAACCATAAATCGTGAGTTCCATAATTTACATAATAAACTCATTTGATGGTAACTGGTTTTTATATATTTTGTAAAGACCAGGGAAACATTTTATTTCTTATGCAATAAATTAGAAGAGATGCTAACAAGAATTAGGACCAATTTTAAAGAACCTGTTACTACCGACAAGGATACAAATCACAATAGACTTGTCATGAGTTATGAATTGTAGCCAGTAATATATCATGAGGACGTAGATGTCTACTTTCTATTTTCTGAGATTTTTGTGCATCAGCAAAGTTTATTTTTTACAATTATCCATGTGAGTAGTTTAAAACTCAATAATTATTTTTTCTGCATTCCGTAAGTGACGGACATAAAAAATAAACAATGTCATCAAGATGACACACTCATTATATTATATTTTATGCATTCCGAAACAATTCAATTTCTCAAGCTATCAGTTAAATCCTTGTTTATGTTAAATAACCATATTTTTACATTCTACTTTATATTAAAACTACAGTATCTCACTTAAGAAGCGCACATAAGTTAGGTTAAGTTATTCGAGAATCATTTGACTCAGGACTGTTAATTGATCTATTGTGAATTGCCTCCCTTTTTAATTTCTATTAAGCATTCCCTCCATAACAAGATTTGTAAGATTTTTAATAGGGAAATTCTTACATTGCATTAAAACATAGTTTATTCTTCTCAATGCATTCTCAATGCACACAAATTTTTGTGCAAGGGTTTAATCAGGTCCCACAATACTGATCTTTAGAAATCTGCTGATACTATTTTTGTTCAAAAATTTTTTGATGTTTTTTTTTTACACTGCTTGCTATTAGAAACTGCGTAATTATATCCAATAAAATAAAAAGCATGGCATGGAAAGTGGTGACATAACAATGTGACAAGTAACAAATTGCATTCAATATGAAGCAGAAGAACCACGTTCATTCCAACTTCAGTCAACCAAAATCTGAGTTAACCGACACGTCTTTTTTTTCTTGTCATACACAAGATAATACTGTACTCATTCTTTAATCTGGGCAGATTTGAGGAAACTACAGTACAGATTGTTGATATCTTTACTTGTTCAGTTCAACATATGTAATGAACTAATGGAAGATTTGGGAAGAACCCAGCAACTACAGGGTTGCAGTCACTAACAGGATTCTTTAAGAAACAATTTCCCTCCTCTCTCACTCTTGAAAGAGGGTTGCTCATTAGGTGACTGTCATCTGACAATGTCTTAAGAGGTGCTATTGTCAACCCGTGAAATACCTGCACTTGCTTCAATTATGTAGGATTAGTAGCCCCACAGTTAACATAAATCAGTAAAGTAACAGTGTGAATTCTTTACTTACAATTCGAAACATTATATACAGGATATTCCAGTAGTGTGCTAGTGTGTTTTGCAAGAACATTACAGTGTACGGTCAAGTAAATGGAAACGTGCAATGATTACCATCGAAGAAAAACTTGAGGCCGTGAGGAGAATAAAAAATGGTGAAATCCTGATATAGATTGCTTTACATTTTGTGGACGAAAGTCGAGGAGGCATCACCAGCAGATATTTTACTAATAAAGCAATGTAAGAACATAGCAACAAAAGAACGTCGTGAAAATAAAACTCAAGACCCAAATATACAATTATTTTAAGCAGATCTTTTTAATGACTTAAAATATACAAAACAATTATTAGAAGTATTCTCTGTTATGCAAGCGAAACTTGGACATTATCTAAGGAGACAGAAGCTAAACTAGGTATATTTGAACGCAAAATATTCAGAAGAATTTTTGGACCTGTGCAAGAAAATATGCAGTGGAGAATACGTTATAACGAGCTATATAAATTATACAGAAGTTTCGATATTGTTACTTTCATCAAATTAAGGAGGCTTGAATGGGCCGGACATGTCTATCGGATGGAAGGGAACAGAATACCAAAGAAGATCTTAGTAGGGAAAATACATGGTAAAAGACCAATTGGAAGACCCAAAAATAGATGGATAGATGTGGTAACGATCGATTCTCAGGTCTATCTCGGAACAGCTGCCTGGAGGAGATTAGCACAGGACAGGGACAGTTGGAGGAAGAAAATTGAGGAGGCTAAGGCTCGACTTTGGGCTGTGATGCCATCGTAGTAGTAGTATCTTGTTAATGTAAGGCGTAAATAATAAATTTTTAGAGTACCTGGATAACAATAGAGAAATTTTTTAATCATGTTTCTTTTTTCGTTCACAGATAAGTGCGATTTCTGAAACTTACGGTTTATCCAAAAAATTGCTTATCCAAAATCACTTCTGCCCCCACTGTTTTGGATAAAGGAGGTTCTACTGTACTCTCAAATGGTCGTTAGTTTTATTGCACGATGTCACCCACTGTTGCCTGCATCATATATCACATCCAGTATGTGCAAAGCATAAAGTAATTTCCCAAGTGTCTGTTAACATGTTTATGAGACTCCTACAGTAGGCCCGTCTCACTGTTATAAGAAAAGTAGTAAGAAATTAAATGTATTTTATACACAAACTCAAAAATCAAATAGATTTTTAACCTATATGAAATATAACCAATTAAAAAAATACCATCACTGCAATAAGTTACTACTCTGTCCTGGTTTGCAGTCAGGAGGCACATGTGTAATTAGAGAACACAGACACTTGACAGAAGCATTCATGGAAATGAAGAGCTAACAGTGATTTGTGCTACAGATGGGTGAGTTAACAAAACAGACGTAATTCCACAGCCTTGAAACGGGACATCGAAGTCAAACAAATCTAGTGGAAGCCACTTCACGCGCATACACATCCACTCACTCACACTCATAGACAATCATTGACTAATGATTCTGAAAGCTAATCCTTCACGAATGTCTTCTTTCGAATTACTGCATCTTGGACACTTCAAACTTCGTTGTCATTATCTCCTACAATGATAAATTCACAAATTAGAGACCTGTAATAATTAATACTGCACACACAACAATGAGAGTAATAAAATTTATGTAATATGTTTAAATTTTTCAGTTATACAACAGGGCAGTTATCTTCTATACCCTTTCATATCTTTAGTTTCCCATCTCTAACACATATTTTGATCATTAAGGTAATTTAGAACATACGAGGTGTGATCATTAAATTTCGAGACTGTCTGTTGTGGGTGAAAGGATCATGTGATTGACACGCACACCAGCAGTGACACTAGACGACCTTGAAGAGAAACAGCACAAAGTTTCAAAGTGCTGTCTTCATTGAGAACCATGTTACACAAGGTTTTGTTAGCATGCGCATTTGCAAAATCACGATAGACTCAAAATTGGAGCAGAGAGCCAACATCAAATTCTTTGAGAAATCGGCAACCAAAACCCATGGAATGTTGAAGCAAGCCTACAGGAATGAAGCAGTGAGTCGGGCGAGGCATTTCAAAACCCATGGAATGTTGAAGCAAGCCTACAGGAATGAAGCAGTGAGTCGGGCAAGGCATTTTGAGTGGCATTCGTGTTTCAGAAATGGCAGAACATCGCTGGAGGACGACAAGAGGCTAGGTTGACCACACACGTGCAACACTGCCGAAAATGTCGAAGAAATTCAATAAATTGTGCACAATGATCGACACATCAACATCAGAGAAATTCCTGACATTGTCAACATGTCATTTGGAAAGGTTCAAACGGTCCTCATATTCACATCCAAATAGATGCCTCATGACGACAATGCGCCAGCTCACAGAGCTCTAGTAACACACCAGTTTTGCACCCGTAACAAGATGGTTGTCGTTCCTCAATCCCTGTATTCACCAGATTTGGCCCCCCTGCGACTTTTTTTTGTTTCTGAAGATGAAATTGAAGCTAAAGGGTCGCCGTTTTGGCACTGTGGAGGAGATCAAACGCGAATAGCAGAAGTTGCTTGACAGGCTTCAAGAACGTGACTTCCAGGAGGGATTCCAAAAATGGCAGATGCACTGGGAACAGTGTATAGCTGCCCAAGGAGATGGCAGCCAAATTTATATCGGGTAATTTTATTTCCATTTATGGGAAAGGTCTCGGAATTTAATGATCACACCTTGTATGCAGGCCCACTTCCGTAACAACTTAAAAAAAAATTGTAGACAGTAAGAAAAGGGTTCACTGTAACATTAAATAGTGAAATCTCTATATAAGATTATCAAGAATAACACATAAGAAAGAACTGATAATGAACACATACTTTCTCGTTATATGTATTGCATGTTTTGTAATAAATCTGTTCCTTATTACAGTGACATTTCTTTTTAACGAATCTCTGGAGAACTACAATAATTATTTTTTCTTTAAAAGCGAATTTTTCTTAAAAGGGGTTTTCAATTAATACAAGGTGGGGCAACTTCAGAGATTATTTTTTATTTAGAGTTGCTCATTACTCACTAACGAAGACAATGTCTTAAATTACATAATTTCAGCTTACCTCATCAGAATCCATGGTTGTTAAAGCTCTGGAAAAAAAAATTACAACAGTAAGTTTAAAAGTTGTATTACATCTCAGGATCATAGACTATCATTTATGTTAAAAAAAAAATGTATGAAGATAACTACAGAAGAAAAATTTCATTAATAACAAGAATAAATATCCAAAAAAAAAGGGAGCAGCTATATGTACTATTTCTAGAAAAGGAACAGTTTCCTTCTTTATACAGGGTGTCCCATTGATCTTGCTCATCCAAAATAATTTTTTTCTTAGGTGCCATATGAAAAATTGTATCAAACAAAAAAAGTATTAAAAAATGTACCCAGAAATTTTATTTTCATCTGACTAAATTGTTAATGAAAATTGTATTATGTGACATACAATCATACTTACGTATCAGCTAGTGATGAGGGGATATTTTCTTCGACCCACTTTAAATCATCTTCCTAAAAAAATAAAAATCATAATTTTTAATTAGCTAAAGCATTGAAATACATCCCTTAAATAATACATATCACATTTACCTGAATATAAGTGCACTTTTTTTCATTACAATAAAACTGACGAGATAGGCCTGCAGGTTAAAACTGTGTATGAGTGTTCAAGCAATAAATTCAAGCCTATATAAATAAAATTAACCTAAAAATGCAGTGCAGCTTATATTTGGGTAAATATGTTAACTCTGTTAACAGATGAAGACAAAGCGGGAAGAATGTTTCATGTCACATGTCTGTAGTGTTAAGATATTCCCAGTATTACGTGGGCATGAAGCATTCTTCTCCCTGTGGCAGCCAACTTTCAAAGTGACTTTCTGTATGACTCGGATCTTTTTCAGTTTCGTGTTTTAGGCACGTGATAGTGTTCATGCTAAACCATTAGATGGCAGCATCAGCTCCTTTTGCACTGAAAATGTACGTGATGGGTTTTTTCTACTTGGTCTTCAGTTAAATCAAATTTCACACAAATAACATGAAATTATATTCCTGAAGTAATGGAAACAAAGATATAATTGTGAGCTGTACAGTGTATACAATTAACTAAATATAGTAAGGCAGTGGTCGGTAAATGTAGTACATTTCATATTTGTAGAACGCGACTTCTTAACTCCCACCCTCTAGTTCACCCGTACTGGCATGGTTGGTTGACGTCTATAGTGGACGCAATATATCATGAGGTACTAAAATGCAACTTCAACATTTTCCCTCTTTATAGCATAGGAGAAGAATGAGCTCGGTAGGTTTGCTGCAATCACTGTAGAACGGCTGAAGGTATAAAATGCCAATCACGAGGTTAATAAGTCCTATTTGAAAGTAGACCTACTATCTCGGCAAATGTCTATGCAAACTTTAGGGCAGAACAAAGCACTTTCCTTATGTCAGCTGGTTCCAGAGAATAAACTGTGGACCTTGCTCCCAGGTTTTAACATATTTATTGTAGTAACTCAAATTTTCAGAAAGAAGATACATACCACACTATTACTGGACTTGGGTTTCGGAGAATTACTTCTGTATCCTCTCATCTTAACACCTGTAATCAAAAAACAAAAGTATATATATATACATAAAATGACGAAATATTACTCTTAAGAGCATGTACTAATTTCTATTTTTTTAAATTAAATAAAATAGTTGTGTATCATGGTCTGACCACAACAATCTTTTTGTTGAAATTAAAAGCAATTACACATTTAATTTCTTTTAAACTTATAATTATAATAATTTCCTTCTCCAGTGTAACAATAGCAGCAGCAAAATATTCTTGTTTCAATGTCTATCTTCAAAAGCATATTCAACAATTTTTAACTTCAACGAGGACCCTTCACTATTTCCCTTAAAATAAATTCAGTTACATTATGGATTTTGAAAACTCGTGACAAAATTTTCTTCTAAATAATCTGTCAGAGTCTAAAGCAGGCATGTCAAAAATCAGGCACTGAAAGTGCAGTGTATGTGCGCGGAACACCGGTCTGTGCAGATTGCGTCATTCATGGTTTGCTCTTACCAGTTCTTAGCGGGAGGGATGTACAAGAATCTATTCTGCGCTTCTAGTGTTCAATTAAATTGACATTTGGACATTATAAACATACTTAGCAGAAGGAAAAAATACAATTATTGTCAGTGTCTATATTTGACAATAATTGTAACACAAGAAACAATAGACTTACTCAGTTACAATTCACAATGCAGTCGTTTGTAAAGAATCATTGATTTACATGATTTGTATACTGTATTTGAAGAAAATATAAATATTGCAGTAATTTCGAAACAACAAAAAACGAACATAGTATTTAATTTTACGTAGTAAGTAGGGCCTACTGATTATTTCAAAGTAATACTCTTTCATTGTTCGTCAAGCATTATTGGGACCATTGGTGCACAATTACATGCAATAGAACATTTTGAGGCTTTTACACAGGAATCATTTTCTTGCTGTATATTAATATAAATTCACATTATTATTAATAAATTGGATAAATTAAGCTTGAATTTAAATTTATATATAGTTTATTTGGAAAACGTTGAGAGCAAGTATCAGCAAGTTGGGAGCGTTACTGAATTTATTTGAAAGAGTACTTCACAAGCTGTGAAGCGAGGACATTTTCTTTATGTCAGGTTGAAAGATTTATTAACGTAAGTAGGCTATATTAAGATAATATACTAACGTGAGATGGAAAATTCGCCATTATGTATTATTTTTCCAGAAAATTTTTCCGCTTTACAAATAGTTGCTTTCTTCCTTCCCTTACAACCTCAAGACGCTAACATGTATTCTTCACTCAATATTCTCATCACTTACCAGCTGATCAAATAAAAGTTGTAAGTCGTCTAACCATTGATGGCTGTGTTAGTACAGACTCCAAAACAACATCAATGTCATGTTTGTCTTGCCGTGAGCGTATGTACTAATTAAGAAATAAGAGCTGGCGAATATCATATTTTGAGAACTTTACTAATATGATTTAAATTCTCACATCACTATTAGGTCCACATGATATGATGAAAGCCTTTCATTTTAAAATAATTACTGTTATTACTGTTGGCTGAGGAAAACATAACAGTTACGTTATATGATTCGTGATTTCTCTTCTTCGTTATATCTGTGAACTCCTCACTTTATTTTTCATAACGCATTCACAGTCACAGCTCAATGAGCACACCCGTACTGATCTGTGTTAATGAAACCAAAGCTGTTCTGCTACTGCAGGTAATATACAGCCCTGTCGCATTCCCCTTCAAGCCGATTCACTCCCTCCAGGTAGGGGAATAGGAACTGCACACTGCACAGAGACAAGTGCACAATGTGCAGGGTTTTGACATGCCTGGTCTAAAGGATACAGCAGATTTAAAAAATATGGGTCATAAATAAGTTAATAAAAAATGAAATAAATATCTTTGTAGTTTCAAATCGAATATTTGTGTTTAATTCATTAATCTTCACAGTGAACCAATTAATTATTTCATTTTATTAATTAGACATGCTTCATTTCATAGTCATTGTCATTAAATTTAATCAGTGTACCAAATATATTGATAAAAATCATGCTATCGTCATCTTAGTGCAGCATCTTAGGCAGTTGTCAATACACTGCCATGATGAAATAAACATGGAATCAGGTATGCTGTTCAACAAACAATAATCATTATCATCGTCCTAACAAGTATCGGATCTAATGGCCCATTACGGTCTCAAGCCATCTCTTTAAACAAACAAAAATAAATTAAATTTCTGTTCATTGTAAATTTTAATTGACAACATGGAATAAAGAATACAAACAATTTTACTCTGCTCGATTTTAACTTGCAATATCAAACACAGAATCAGTAGCACTATTTGATTTACAGAACAGTAAAGATATATATTATATATTTTAAATTCTTGTGTAACACTGAAATTAAAAGTTTACCATCTACATGAAACTCGGTATATACTCTATTAAAAAGAAGCTTAATCACGCTAATATATCTTAAATGCACAAGACATTTGATTTCTACAATTTAATCTAATTAATTAGTTTCCTTGTAACAAAGCAATGATGTAAATTCTTAATTACCAAATGCATCATTAACAAACTGTTCATCCTCTTCGTCATCTTCTGGGGCATCCAGAAGAGGTGTGAAGGCATACCTCTGATTGTTATTCGTAGGCCTCCACAAAATCATTATTACCAAGAGCAGAACAGAGAAGAGGAGATGCCAATATGCGTCATCTACCCATAGCTCTTTCCAGTCCTATAGCAATAACAAACACTTCAGTGGTCTAGTAACATGCATAATGCATACAAAAAAAGAATACCAGTGAATAAAATCTGCACTTAATGCTATTATGCAAATGATGTTTCTGTTGATAACGTGCAGTGTAAAAACAACAATATTACCGCATTTCTAACAAGCATTAAGAAACATTTGATCCTGTTACACCTTCATCTGTTTGAGACCAACTCTTCGGCCATCTTTTGCTCGCCCATCCTGAATTTAATTCTACGACATGACAGAAAATTTTAGAGTTTGTCGTAGTTCTAAACTCTGGCAGTCTGTTTAAATGTTATAGTCAACTGGTGCAATTTTTTTATATTTAATTGTATTTAATTTGTTTTTAATATCATAACTTTTTTTGAAACTCATCTCTGCTGATAGGAGACATCATTTATCTTCATTTTAAAATCCACGTTTGAAAATCATGGGGTATGTTTTATTTAATTCAATTTATTTTCTGATTATATTTTCAGCATCTTATTTATTGCCCTCCATTTTATCAGTCCTCCAGGTTGGAAGTTTTTCATTGGGTTAACTATCCAAGAACATTAAAAGTATCTGCTTTAGATCTTCAGAAAGGAATAATAATAATAATAATAATAATAATAATAATAATAATAATAATAATAATAATAATAATAATGATGATAATAATAATAATACCAATAATGCGTAGGCCCTAAAATTCTTTTTGATATCATTTAATGTAAATTTCTGTAATGAACTAGGTCTTCCTATTCAAAATCTAGGTTTAGATAGAGGAATTTGGGGAAATAGTCATGAAATATTATTAGAGCAATGTAACACAGTGCTTTTACAACTTAAAATAATTGTAAACATTGACATTACGAAGTTAAAACAGAAAATTAAATCCTGCCGTACAATCATTGTTGTTAAGTGGAAGAGATAAAGTTCATTGTAAGTTTAAGCCAATGAAGTTGAACACTTTTTACGGGACAAGCTTGAATTTTACAATGAAAAAGTACAGTACCTCTTAAGAACTGTTTTTCAATATAATGGTGTCAATGCACATACAAAGCATTAACAAATAAACAAAACCTTCAAATTTCTGGGAACTATTCTCTCAGAACAAACTATGAAGTAAATAGAACACAATAAATTTCAGATCGCAAAATAATACTATAATAAAAAAAAAGCTACATCTTAAAATAAGGAAATGTTAAATTACTTTTGTAAGAGCTGTTGCTGTTTTGAAACACTACTGATAAGTGATACTAGGTGTGGCTCTTAAATAACAGGATTGATGTGATAAAGGTTTATTGCGTTAAGTCATACAATTTAACTTCTATTCCTGTCAACAGTCTCTTCTCCTCCATCTACTCAGAGCTTCCATTATTGCAGTTCCTGAACTGAAAGCGATTGTCATT
The DNA here is from genome assembly GCF_040183065.1 of Periplaneta americana. Classification (NCBI taxonomy): domain Eukaryota; kingdom Metazoa; phylum Arthropoda; class Insecta; order Blattodea; family Blattidae; genus Periplaneta; species Periplaneta americana. The sequence continues at coordinate 40,581,803 of NC_091123.1, forward strand.
CTGGTACTCATTCAATTCCTGAATTGGAAGGCTTCCAGTGTATTGATAATTGTTTAGCTTGTAGGTCATAATGATAAAATCCAAGTTTCGCCATATTTTATCACATTTTCGAAGAAATATGATTGGTATTGGAGTCTCTTTTTTAAGATTTCGAAGTAAATGGTTTTCCAGCTTTCCTTTTGTCCTGGTATGGATATTTTCAGAACCATTTTCGCGCACGCTTTCTCCAAGTTTAAATGATGGAATACAATTTGACTACATTCTTTTTATTAATGTTGGCAATATAAATATGCAATCATTCGACTGCAGAGATGTCAGTCACTTCGCACAATCCAATTGATTCGTTTAGTGTTTTCACCAGTTTCTGATATTCCTTGATTTCAATAACTTTCCAAACATCTTTGAAATTTCTGTGCTACTCGAAAGATTGAGTGCATAATATGCAATCATTTCCATGCACTACTGTTAACAAAAAAAAATGAGTTGAAGATTTTTTCTGTTTCAAACAGAATTTGAGGATAATGTTCTGTTCGATTTTTAAGCTCAGCATAACTCTAACGTTGCAAAGAGTTAGCGTTCACTTTAAATTACTCATACTCGAGAACTAAATGACCTACAGGGTTGAAATTGGATTCGTCCAAGTCAATTTAAGGTCAACAACGAATCCACTTTTTCCTGCAGAACCTCTTACATTGTATACAGTGCATGCAGTAGTTTTTAATTAGCCACACCTGTACATGAACGCCCTAATCCGAGACTTGTATATGTTGCATAATTTAGTCCTTTAGAATAACTTACATGACAAAAGTAAACCAGCATTTACAAAACTTCAAATCTCTACCTATTAGGTACACAACAGTACTCACTGTGAGGCAAAGAGCAAGACGATGGTACTTTATTGAATAAAGCATAAAAACAACTGAAGAAATTACTGCAAATATGAGGGTATTGGTGAAATGCCTGTACAGGGATAATTTCACCAGATTTCTGAAAGAGAAAATAAAAAAGAAAAAAGTTACTTTAATAGAAAAAATCTGATTAATTAACATTTTGCTGAATTATTAATTTTCAGTGTAATTAACTTAGAAGGGTACTAGTTACATCTGAATGCAATCTTTTCATACCAAAACATTTATTACTAGCAAAATCATAATATAACTTATTGCTTGTCAACAAACACCATTACAGTAATAACATTTATAACAATTGCAATTCAATTATAAAACATAGATGCAAAATTAATTACACTTTTAAAAATATTTTTAATAACCATCTGTTGTCAAAATATAAGATCATATTCAATTATGATAAGACGATTAGCATAAGCAAAGTTTTAAGTGAAACAGTAAATAACACAAATGATAAAAAAATTCATTATATTTAAGTAAAATGTGTTTTAAACCATATACACAGACCTAGATTCAACACACACTTTAGGTAAAATACTGCAGTGCGAGCAATTTGAAAGATGACAGCTGGTAGTGCAAGACCCATGCAATCGTTGGCATTCCCCTCCATGAAATCGCGACACTCTTCCCGCTTTCATAGTCATGAATGAGATTCAATACAGAGTGCAGTAGTGTTGAGCAATAGTGAGATTTTACTGCGTCATCATATATTCATCTTGAATATATCCATCAAGTGCAGAAAGTTGTATGGCAGGACAAGATAAGTAAAGAGTCTTCCAATAAGAGTGTCCTACTTTTATAACAGCTGTCGTGTTTATGAAGCTATAGTAGTCATATTTTTCCCATGGTTACAGTTGTTGACAAATAATCATGAAATGTTACACCATTTCACAATGCATAGAAATCATTCAAATTTATTATTAAAAAAAATTATCCGTTCACCAAGCATTCCGTGCATTACGTGAAGTGTATGGTGTGTGTACGATACCAGGCTATGATAAGGGATTGTTTGGCCTCTATTGGAAGGTATGGATTCAGAAACATCTCGTTTCAGCATGATGGTGCCACGTGTCATACTGCTCACGAAACAGTCGACCTTTTGAAGGAGAAGTTCAGAAGCTTCTTCACTTCACATAGTGGTGATGTTAACCGATACCCGAGATCATGTGATTTAACGCCCCTGGATTACTTCTTATGGAGTTATGTTAAATAAGGAATTTATGCCAACAAGCCAGAAACAGTTAATGACCTAAGGAACACTATCACGTGCGTTATTCATGAAATTGAGCCTGGTTTATGTTTGCTTGTTATTGAAAATTGGGAGACCTGTAATACGCGCAACTGACATTCTCTTCCATACGTAATGGCATTAAGTGTGCTTCAAAATAATAGTAATTAAATAACTAAACCTCTTTCGTTTACACAATTTATTTAATTTTAAAAGTGTGACACTCTTACTGGAAAACCCTTTATTTAAACGTAAATTTCCTGGTTTCTAATGATGTTTTCGTTTTCTTTTCTGGTCAGTCACAGAATCTGTTTTATTAAACTTATGCACTAATTTTAATATTGTTTTTCGTATTGGAACTGGGCTGCCAGGAAATTTACATCTAAATGCTTGTCTTATCCTGCTACATAACTTCTTGCACGTGATATACATTCTCAACACAAATATACGATGACGCAGTGAATATCTCACCATTGCACAACAAAACTGTGCTACTCCAATGAAATCTCACTCACGACTGGCTGCAGGGAGGAAGAGCGCCGCTATTTCATAGAAGAGAATGCCAGTGATTGCATGGGGCTTGGGCCGCCAACCAGCCAAACAATGTTTTGGGACTTCTAAACTGCTTGTGTGTAGAATGAGACAGTACGGACTAAAGGGACGAGAAATGAAACGAGAAGGTAAGAGAAGAAGACAGACAGAGAGAAAGTGGTATACAAAAGGGAAGAGAAGAGATGCGAAAAGGGAAAAGATCGAGCACATTTTGCTCCTCTGACAAGGGTGTAGAGCCTACTTTTTAAAATATAGCATGTCATTTTTTGTTGGAAGAGAGCAGAACTCAAAATACTAATGCTACATGAAAATGAAATAAGCTATTCATACCTACCTTCGTAATCTAAGAGTCCTTGTAGTTTGCACAAGACTTGTGAAGATCCACCAGCAAATAGCAGAATCAAGCACAGCCAGTGGAATACTTGCTACGAGGATTTGATTTGAAGGATCATTTTTTGGGTGCATCACACGAAGATAGCTCTCAATTGCTGCCAGAGTGAAGTACAGCAATCCTGTTCCAACAACTCGATGAAGCATTGGACCCAAACGAGGTCTTGGGGGAGAAAAAAAATCAATGATATCATCATCATGAACTTTACAGACTAAGGCTCCCTTTAGCCTGTTTCTGTCTTTCTCAAGATAAATGTTCTTGATCAATCCATCGCGGCTTAGGACAAATCAATAATGATCAATATAATACATTTTAATCTTCAGCTTGGTGAGGTTGCCAAGGAGAAAGAATGTTAAAGAGTAATATTTAAGATGTGACATTTAAATGTCTCACAAGAAAATGGTTTACTGAATATACAAAATCACAGTTGGTTATTGAAAGCTAACAAGAAAATTGTTTGTGACCAAAATCTCTCACTACAAACACACTTTCATTTCATTTCATTTTTTTTTTTTTTCATTTCATTTACTGTAATACCCCATAGATCTTACAGAAACTCTGACCACTAAAATATGAGGCTTAAAAATTGACATAAAGACACCAATTAAAAATTAGGATTTTAGAGGAAAAGATCATTCAATATAGGAACTGTCAGTGGAAACACAAACAGTATATGCATGAAGTACGTTATTCTAAAGAATTTTGAATTAAAAAACCCTGTCTTACACAAACAAATCAAGAGTTGCAATCGAGCGAGGGTGTAACGTAATGTAGAAAAAAAAAAAAAAAACAGAAAATTAGTATTGGTAAAATTACTGTACAATTAAATTTTAATTACCGGTACATACAATTTTGTGGAAAGCTCTCTGGCTAGTGTTTTAGCTAATAGAATTTCAGTGCTTTTGACCATTATTACTAGAATAAAAACCGATTCAATAAATGTCAAAGCCTGAATATTTCACTGATTACTGGTTAACTAATGTTAGTATTACAAATAAAAAGAAAAAGAACTTACTTCACTATTCCGAAGCCAAGACTGACAATGATGACCAACATTCTAGCCAATGTTCTTTTACCACACGAGACGAGTTCTGCCAGCAACATGGCACCCTTTACTGAAACTCCTGTTGAATTGATGCTTTGGTATTCTGCATAGAAAGTTGCCTGTAAATATGTACATTCTTGAGAAGCACCCTTCTTTATAAGGCAAAAGCTAACATAAAACATTACACAAAAAATTGATTTTAAACTAATATACGGAATTTATAAAGAAAAGAGGCAGAAAAACTGAAACATGAAAATAAACTGTACTAACCTTTTCCAACATTCCAAGAAGAATTACACCCCCAATCCAGAACTGAATCCTTAACAAATCACGCCACTGGCAGAAAGACACGATGAGCCATGCTAAGCCCAATATTACATAAACCAGACACATGGCTCCATAAAACTAAAATAAACAATACAAACAAATAAGAGCATATTTATTTGCACAAAGTAAATCGCATTCTATAAGCAACACATTTTTAACTTTACTTACAGGTAAGAGAGGCCAATCTGCTGCCGATAAGTAGCCATATTTGCCCTGCATCTGGATACTGACTGTAGCATTGAACTTGTCCTTGCTATCAATCAAAAGCCTCAATACATACACACCGTCATATTCAACTGTGTAGACAGGATGAGCAGGATTCTGGAAACAAACAATACTGTGAGTTACATCATAAGAGTTTACAGCTATCTAAACATTAACGATTTATGACTATCTGTTTATTTATTTGTTTGTTTATCAACATAACAGGCAAAGCCCAAATACAATATTCATGATTTACAATTTACATAATTTATAATATATAAACAAAGGAAACGAAACATATTCTTATTAAAAGCAGAAAGAAAATAGAAAAGAGAGTAAGGAAAAAATAAATTGAAAATAAGGTGTGAAAGTAGCTTGAGATTAACTAATAATATTCTGCAAAATATGATAAATTAATCTGTATTTAGAAAAATTCAAACTGAAAATATCAATATTCGGACGAAGATATAATTTATTGTATAATTGCAACATTTGGAAAACTGGAGAATTTTTGTGCGATTCAGAATTTTCCCTTGGTACAAAACATAAATTTGAAAATTTTAAGCTTGGGTGCATATAGGTATATAAAATAAACTAACACAGTCCAACTTATTGTCAATAATTTTATAAAGAAAGTTTAAAGATTGACAATTTCGTCTAATTTTACAACTAGTAAAATAGAAATGGTGAAGTATTGTAGCATAACTCTCATAAGTTGGATATTTATTATAAAGTCTATAACATAACCATTTTAGAAAGTTATTTTAAATATTTTCTAATAACAGAATATATTTGTTAGTAACTGGATTCCAGATAACCGCAGAATACCCTAATTTAGATCGAACAATGGAATTATACAAAATTGTTAAAGTTTTGGCTTTAATTTTAAAAAATTTCTCATATCAAAATCTAAACTTTCATAGGACAAATTTATAATATTATTAATATGGCTATGAAATGTAAAATTACTGCTAATAATATACCTAAATCTGTGTGTTCATTTTCTGCTGGTAAAACATTTGCCTCTATTATACATGAAGATTTAATTGTATTTTTCAATCTAGAAAAGGTCATATGTATACACTTATTAATATTAAATAACAATTTATTATTAATATTCCAATTAATACTGCAATTACAAGTAAGTGAATTGATAAAATTTGCATCAGTCCTTTAAAGTAACAAACAGACAATAACACTGCATTATTGCCTCAAGTGGGATCAACAATGTAATTATGACATAAGGTAAAGTTATCCCTATTACAGACTATGGAGATCCATGGGTAATGGGAAATTGAGGCTCCCACCTTTGCATACAATCAATATTAGTAGCAGTAGAGCTGCCAGTCCTACATGCTTGTCACTTTACTCTTAATGGAAACTCCCTGGTAGGTATCATTTCTGTTAGAGGCTAAGTCGACCCTAGGGTCATAATACAATTGGTAGGAATAAGGTACCGATAAATGAAAAAATCCATGATCCCACTTGAAATCAAACCCTCAGCATTCGACTTTGTAGCACAGCAACTTAACCACTATGCCACTGCTTGCCCCGATAATATAACATCCTGTCTCATTATACATATTGTACTGAGACTAAAATAATAAACTGTAAATATAAAACAGCTACTCTAAGTCCCATTAATTCCATAATTGACCAGATTAACAGAGTTGACAAAATTAAAAAATAGTTCAAATGCAATGTTGTAAACAATACATTAGTTCTAAACCCACGTAATCTGTTAATATAAATGCATCTGTACTTTCAGCTACTCTTAAATGTAGACCTATTCTATTTTACTGAAGCACCAAGACTCGTTAATTTTTTTTTTTATTTTAGTAGGTTATTTTACTATGCTTTCTCAACAGCTTAGGTTATTTAGCGTCTGAATGAGATGAAGGTGATAATGCCGGTGAAATAAGTCCAGGGTCCAGCACCGATAGTTACCCAGCATTTGCTCGTAATGGGTTGAGGGAAAACCCCTGAAAAAACCTCAACCAAGTAACTTGCCCCGACTGGGAATCGAACCCGGGGCACCTGGTTTCATGGCCAGACGTGCTAACCGTTACTCCACAGGTGTGGACAAGATTCATTAAGATCCCATACTTACATAGAGATGAGGATTTTGAATTTGTTTCACAGATGTTGTCTTCTCCTCATCCTTCTTGTCTTTATTAGCTGCATCTCCTTCAGCCTTACTTTTATCATCTGTTTTCTGGTCACCCTTCTTGTTTTTATCAGTACTTTCCTGAGCTTTTCCGTCCTTTGTTTCTTCAGGAACAACAGCTGATGCAGACTTCATTCCTGAACTTGTAATCTCTTCCTAAAATATTAGAGAGTAATAATGAAATCAAAACTCAAACAAGCTGCATACTAATCAAACCCAAGCTTTGTTCTACTTGTGCAGTTTTCTGGAAGTAATTGCACATTAGTTCAAACACATCAGCTGTACTCAAAATTATGGAATGCTTTCCCTGCAAGATACTTCAGATATTGAAAGGGGGATAAAAGTGTATGCTAACCAAATATTCAATATATTGAACTAGCATAATGTCTTTTGATTGACTGACTGATCAATTTATATATTGTTAACCAAGTGGCCTTATATTCAAATTCCCGACGCTTGAATTTAAATGTCTAGTTTGGGGAAAAAACTTGTAGTTTGCTCTAAAGTAATTCATAAAAAATGACTACGCAAAATTTTAATGCAGAATTTATCAGAAGCTATGCCGAAAGCATGTGCTTACTGATTACAACTTTTAGTAAGATGTTTTGGTGTAGTGAATCTCGCGCAACCATAGCTCGTAAATTGAGGTGATTGGGTTAATAATAATAATAATAATAAGTTATACAATGAATAATGCAATTTTAATTAAAATTTAAATAAGTACTTTTTCAGGCTTTGTGGGTATTGCGTTATTACAACACTTTCAACACAACAAATTACAAGACGTATTGTTTTCTTATTCCTTATTCTCTGACCCTATTTCAAAACCGTGTAAAACAGTGCACACTTTTATTAAATGTGAGGTTATATTGTAATATTTTAGCAGTTATAAGAAATTTGTCCGTTTAATGATGAATGGCAGCTCCATCAAGACAATGTTCCCCCTTATTCAGATCATCCTGTTCAAAACAATTTTGTCCAACATGGAATCTCACACGTCGTAACAGCCCTCCTACTCTCCTGTTACTTCTGGCTGTTCCCAAGACTAAGATGTCACTAAAAGGTTCTACATTTGGAGGAATTGAGGGTTTGAAAAGTTCTTTGGTTAGTGGAATGACTACAGGAACAACGTATGAAGTCAGGGAGATTAAAGTATGAACTCGAAAACTAACTTAGTCTTCATTTTACAATCATTAATAGCAAGCATTTTGATGAAACCTCATACAGTATAATAAAAAAAGTATTTTTTTTACGAAATTTTAACAAATGTTTCATTAGATTTGATCATTTCTGAAACCAAATGCCTTTTACTTTTATTCTTCTCATTTTCTCTTTTCCTCTCCATTAATACAATTGTAATTAATTTTAAATTTAAATACGTAGTAGTAATCTAATGCCCAGGTGCTTGGATATATTCTATTTGCTTCCTTGCTTCCCGAAAAATTACTTAACATATAGAAGTTCATTATGTTACATAATAATACCCACGATACTTACCAATATAATGTTTGAAGCACATTTGTGCCGTGATTTCACTGGTTGCATTGAGTGAGTTCTGTTATCAAGAGGCAACGTGCCTGCTAGCTGTGTTTGTCCTGAATTCTGAAAATAGTAAACAAATACAAAACACAGATATGAGTAGCTATGTGTGTTTGTACACAACCCCTGATCACATATATACCAGACTGACCATCCCCATGTTCAAATCGGTAACATGCGGAAGAGAACGACCACCAGGATCGCCACTGTCGACTGAGAATGACCGCTAGATGGAAGTACAGTTGCTCCATGCAATTCAAATGAGAGTTATAACGTGACGTCTTATGCAGTAGCTAAATGACAGCATAGTGAAATTTATAAAAGTTGTTGCTGTCAAAGCCTATAAGGCTCAGCAATCTGTTATATATGTGATCTGAGACACAATTCATGTCACACAGTACCTAAATTCGATGTAATCAACTTAGAAATTACATCCAATATTACACACTACCCATGGGCAGTCAGTTCAACATAGAGTACCGGTACCATATTTATTCGCGTAATCCCCCACCACCAAGATTTTTAGGATATGTCTTTCAGAATTTCATTTTTCTCGCGTAATTTTCTCCTCTTACATTAAAAAAATTAGACACTCCTTTTTTCCTTCAAGAGCGTCTTTCATGAATATTCCCTATCGAACAAATAAGGATGTGAAACTCAACGCCATTACTCATCCCTTCCATAATGAAAAAGTCTATGATTCCTTTGATGACAAAGATGATGATCTGGTTGTTGTGTACTGGAAGTAGTGGAGTGTACAAAACATGTACGTTTATTATGTTTACGTAATTACCAAATTAATTCTTTTACACGCGAAGTTTAACAATATGATCTGAGATCAGTCAAGGTCAGTTAAAGTAGTACAAAAAAAAGTCACGAAACTGCCCATAATTACGCGTGTGTGTCTGTGTCTGTGTGTATGTGTGTGTGCGTGTAAATTTGGTAGTTATTATTAAACATTGATTTGATTAGTACATGAACTGTTTGATGTTATTTATGACCAGACTATTCTCGATATTTTATAGTCCTCGCATAATTTCTTCCTCCTCGATTTCCGTCCGAATTTTTGGAAAAATATAGGAGGAAATACAAGGTAGTAAGGGAAACTCTAGGCATTAAAAGATTACAGACAGTTAAAAATCCAATTGATGCCTCAGCAGCAAAACAAAAATTTGTATTCTCATCATTAGAATCGAGGAAAATATTAATTATGTAATTTGAAGAGTCACTCTTTAATTCCTTATAAATTGGAAATATATACAACTCCTTCTCCAAGTTCCATAACTTTCTATTTCAATTTAATCAAATTAAATTTATGGTCTTTAACATCCTAAATATTGTAGAACCTGTAACAATAAAATTATGCGGCTATTATGAATACAGAATCTCAGAACTGTGGATGAGAAAGCACTTGCAAGAACTTTTATAACGATTATTTAATGACGCTGTATCAACTACTGGGTTATTTAGCATTGATGGAATTGGTGATAGCGAGATGGTATTTGGCGAGATAAGGCCGAGTATTCGCCATATATTACCTGACATTCGCCTTACAGATGGAGAAAACCTCGGAAAAAATCCAACAAGGTAATAAGTCCAAGAGGGAATCGAACCCATGCCCAAGTGTAACTCCAGTACGCCAGTGGCTGCCAGAAATTACATACAGGAATTTTCCACATTAAGTATTCAATTTTATGTCTAAGCTTCCATAGCAATAGATAGTTAAAATGTATCATTTATCTATAAAAAGCATATTTTGACACAGAAATTTTGCCTGGAATTCTGACAGGTCATGAAAAATTTACTGAGTATTTCATAAAAAGCAGATGTTTGTTGGATAAACATCGGTAAGAGAGTTGAAAAACACGTACAATCAATTTCTATCTTCATACATTTTACATTTGAGAGTACGAAAATTGCATCCAAACAATGTTCAAATCTAGGCATCATTCAAAGCATAAAAAAAAACAAAAGTTAAATGACCAAAATCCTGTACTGGAAAGCAAGAGACTAAAGTGAAAACCACGAACCTACCATTCGAAACTAACTACAATATATTATACTCTCAAAATTACCCATAAAAGCTACATCCTTAAGGTTTTTAAATAATCTCTAGAATGAAATGTACTAAATGTTGAACAAGATGCAGTCAAATATAACTTAATACTTCGAATTTGGGGATTTAAGGGAAGGATACATCCTCATGACATCATACCGGTTCTCCATTCTCAAAGCGTATGACATCCTGCCAGCAAGTGGACTGTGAGAGAGTCCATTCTATATCTATGTCCAAATCTTTCTGTTGTTCTTCAGGGTAACAGGAAACTGTGAACATATATAAGAACATTAAGATAAACTGTACTTACATTTCCTTTGATTAGATATAAAGTACAGGGGGAAGAAGAGGCAAAGATAATTACATAAAAGTCTTCTACAATACGCAGTGTACTAAAATAAGTGTGTAAACAATTGAAATTTCATATAATTACATTATGGTACTCTGAACTCTATATTGAAAATGTTTCTTCTAATAAGAGCAGAATATGTATTTTGAATTTAACCGATTTTATTGCTACTGGTTTCGAATGAAAGTTAGTGATGTAAAGCAAACTAAAATATTTTGAAATTCTCAAAATTGCAGAGTTATTGAGAGGAAAAGTTTTGATTTGCTACATGCATTGTTAATGTACCAATTTTCCTCCATCATCTACTAATCTGATATGTTGGCACAATGTATAACTGTGAGACTATTAATGGAGAGATTCTGAGTTCGAGACCCATTTATACTTTTCCTTTTGCTCTGTCCTTTGTCATGTTACTTCATACTACTGCTTTAATTTAATCATGAACATACCGTCTTCCAACAAATAAACCCTGTGAGGGGTAGAATCACAAGTTTCCTTCCTTTTCTTTCATATTTCCCAACAAGAGTAACGACAGTTTCGGTCAGCTTCATTCACGCCTACATACCACTAGAACTTATACGAAGTCAAGCAGTATGATCCATTACTGTTTGCGTAATAAATAAAGATAACAGTTGAGGATTTTTTATGGTATGGAAGGGCGAAATGAGCACTGTGAACACGTTGTAGAAAATGGTAGAGTGGGAAGAAATCAAGTAGTGGGAGATGGTACTTTAAAAGCGATGGTGCTGCCACAGGGGCCAATAACAGTGGGTGAATTGTATGTCTCGTATATTTCGAGGAACAGAGGTAATGCATTTTGCAGCTCCATACTGTGAGTCATACCATCTCCATATTATCCCTACAGTGTGCTTACATTCCTACATTTCATGAAGGTAAGAAACATGACATAGGAATCTTTAACTACTCCACAGTTACACTGTAATCAGAAGTATACCGGTACAGAGTGAAAGTGAAATAACCTTGCAGAGTGAAAGAGACGACAGAGTACACTTAAATGAATAGAAAACCTATATTACGTTTTGTGATTAAATGCATGGTTAAGTAGAAAATTAAGTTTGAAGTTTCAGCAGGCAGGCAACATCACCACTAACACACACTATTCGTGATACAGATGTAAGAGATCAACGAACTCGGCAGTGGCTTGAAATTAAAGATTTTTTTTAATTAAATTTACACAAAAACCGTCCTTGCTATTGAAATACATCAGAGGGATAAATTATTCTTTATTAGATTTCCTATCGATATGACAAAAATCACGATCCTACTCACAATAGTTGCCGAATTAGCAGTTAAACATTTGGGGGGGGGGGGGGGGAACATTTCTTTTTCATGAAAAAACCATGAACTTTCCACCAATATGATATTACAGTTTTTTGTTACACACAACATGAGCTATTCGGTCTGAAAATCTGCAAGGCTATTTCCCTTCCACCCTGTATATGTAATTATAAAACTACTATTTTTCAGTTGGTTTTATCATAAAAACGAAAATGGATGTGTCCTATTTTTGCACAGTGGTGAAGACTACAGTCACTCTTGAATTCAATATAAACAGGAAATAATATATATAGCATATGAGCCGTTCAGAGCAAAAGTTGTATATGTCAAAATTGAGTAATGAGGTTTAAAGTAAAAATTCTGTAAAATACAGTGCAAAGTAGCAATTAATATGTCCTTCTCGCTATCCAATGACTACTAATAGTTTCAATAAATTGAATATTAATTGCTACTTTGCGCTATATTTTACAGAATGTTTACTTTAACTCTCATTACCCATTCTTGACTTACACCACTTCTGCTCTGAACGGCTCATATATACAATGACAGTAGACTAATTCGTGAAAGTTCGATGATCTTTAATAGGCGAAAAATGATGAAATTATATTGTATTCATTATTAAAAATAGAAGCAACATCTCTCTTCTTCTATTAATGTATGAGGAACACGTCCATAATTAAATTAGAGCAATAATTCTAAGTTTAAAATAATATCAGAAAAAAAGAAAGAAAAAGGCTATTTCTTTTAATGTCATGTTACTCTAAACCAGATCTCGAATTAGCACCTCTCCATTACTAGTCTCAAACTTACGCATTGAGTTACCAAAGCTAGCTGGTGGAGAAAGGAAAGCAATATTAACTAAATACATAGGTATATGAGAGACCACAAAGTTTGCTATCAATAACTCAACAACCCTTCAACACTGTTGAATTCAGTTTCGGTCTTAGGAGAAAGGGATAGGGGTAGGAGGAGGGAAGGGTTAGTGGTGGTGGTGGTGGTGGTGGTGGTGGTGGTGGTGGTGGTGATGATGATGATGACGACGACAAAGCCGAAAAAAATAGAGATGGAACCTGTAATTGCATAGTAGTTGCGCAACTAATGACTGGCTAATTTTGAAACGCCAAGGATTACCTTTTTTTGCACTCATGAGAATTCTCAAGGACAAAATTGATGACAAATTACGTCATTTCGCCATCAAATATTCGTGATCGCCTTGTAGATGTTTAGCCCTATGAAAAGATCTAGTAGCTAGAAGGAAATATATAATTTGTCCAAACTACGATTTTACATCATCATCATCATCATCATCATCCTCATCATCATGGCCCAATGGCCTGTAATGTCCTAAATGCTGATTTTTAGCCCATCTCTACTCTTTGGACGGCCCAAGGATCTTTTCTCATGTTGACGAAATATTTTTAATTCCTACTTTACATTAAGGTAGCAAAAATATCATGTATGCAGTACATTTCTAAGTGGATTTCTTTACTGCACACATGATCTGACAGCCTTCACCTTCAATTCATGCCAATTATTCAACCACTCTTAAGGTAAAGCTCCACTTTAAACATTACTTGCATGAGTAACTATTACTTGAAACTTACACTGCCCTTATTGCATACCATTCCAATCAATGTTACCAAACACAATAATTTGCCATTAATTACTCTGAGTGGCACTCAGATATTAGCATTTACGTATCATGTTAAAAAAAAACAATACATTGACATACAAGAAAGATCTCCTTACTTAATTAAATGCAGCTATTTATTATTCTTTTTTTTTCTTAGACTCGTCTTAAGAAGTCGAGATACTTATGGTATTACGGATACTTTACTTATAAATATAGGCCTACATTGTTTAAAATGACAAAACAAGAAGGAACTGTAGATCACTTGAATTTCAGCTATTCAACACGTTAACCATTTTTAACCGATACTTCAGAAAATTTTCTACATGCGGTATGCATAATTTCTGGGTGTAAAGTAACAGCATAATTTGCACTCTCCCACAGACAGGTTATTTAAAGTGATAGCAAGGGTTCAACACTTGTTCTTGAATCAACCCCCTCTTACTTACAAGCCCATGTTACATTGAATTTGTGGCTTGGAATAGCTAATAGCGAATTCATCATTAATGTTATTGCTAACAAAAGATTGGAACCTAAGTAATTTTAATATAAACACTAATCATAATGACAAAAATGTTCGAGATGCTGCTCATTCATATGCGGCCATTTTTGATAACTTTTTAAAAAGTTTTCATTGTCTGTCTTGAGTTCTTTTAGGCTATATAAATCTTTATTTTTGTCCTTGTAGGCTATTAAGTTTTAATTTTTTTGTCATGCGAGGATTTTTTCTGTAGGTACAGTCTTTTCACCTCTCTTTTACAGGTTCTGTTTTCACATACAAAAAAAAAAAAAAAACTTTTTGGTCAATTTCCGAAATATCATTAACCAACATAAAAATGCTTAACATAACAGACATAAAGAATAGCAACAGTAGATAGTACAACATATGTAAGTAAATTGCAATATCTTATGTTTCGCGAGAAAGGATCTCGTATAACACATTTCCCTATCTCATGTAATAAATTATGTAGATATATTTCCCTATAACTTCAAAATGATCTCACTATATGTATAGTTCTCATGAATAATATCTATACCTCGTTCCAAGAAGTAAATATTTCTGGCAAAGGAGGAGAGAAGTATAATTTCCATTCAACCAATGGCAGAGGTCTCATTTCATGCTTATCTTGAAGTTGGGCTGGGATAGAATGCTTCAGACCGCCCAACCTCAAGTCAAGCGTGAAATGAGATCTCTGCCATTTGTTCAATAGCAATTATACTTCTCTCGTCATCTGCCGGCAATGTTTACATATCTTATCAGACATTATGGAACGAAGTATAGATTATAGTTAAAGGATACATACTACTTTTAACGAAGATATATTCAACTATACACAACCGAAGTTCGAGGTATAATTTTCAGGCTGTTTCCAAACAACAATTAGGTCTATACAGTAGGTATTTTTGGTGAATGACGGAGGGGAAAAGAGAAAGAAGGTGAACATTGTTTATTCAATGAGAACGGCGAGGCCCCATATATGAATATAAGTAACTTATATATCATGTTAACAGTGATTCATAAACTGTTGTCGAAAATGACAACAAAGTCATTTAAATATGCGCTCCTGCATACATGGCTTGTATGGCTTAAATGCAGGTAGTAGGTCATTGATGATGCAAAGGAGGAGAGTTCGGCCAGCGCCGTGAATCGGGTCCCAGCATAGCTCAGATAGAAAGGGCGCTCAGCATGCAGAGCTAATAGGACCTGGATTCGATTCCCGGTGCCGGAACGAATTTTTCTCCAATAACAGGTGTCCTATCAGCGTATTCAAAATGCATTTCTCTATAGGGCCAATATTCGATATCTCCCAACACCAGACATGGGACTGACGTCTGATTTGCGTTTCATTATGGGTTAGATGGGTTAAATGAGTGATGGCTAAGTGACATGAGGCCATGTGACAGGGTTAGTAAGTTAGTTGGGGGGATAACTAAGTGACGTGAGGTTGAGGAATGTGAAAAGATTTCAATTATTTAAGTACGTTTTCTCTCTCGTGTGCAGTGTGGAGAGATTTCGAAGTTTCACCCTCTAATTATAGAAGGACTTCATATTATTAAGTGACGTCCTATTACCAAGTGACGTCACTGTAGTAATTGCATGTCGTCATGTTTATCTAGGCTTATTACTATACTCCAGTACCGGTAACACAACATTATTCCAGTAAGAAAATATTACAACAAGCGTAAGTTATCAACGCACTATGATCCTATTCAAACTGTAAAATATCCTCTTACTCTGAATGAAAATTTGAGATCCACTAAAGAGACTCTTCGGAACTGCAACATTATTTCTCTCCTGAAACAAACACATGCATGACACGTTACAACAGAAGTGGGAGTGGTTGTTAGGCACTTCTTAAACGTTTCATTACTAAATGCAATCAAGCCCCTGTTTTTATATTGCTTGTCAAAGTATTATGACACGTTGCAGATCTCTCTAAATAAACATTTAATCATTGGATTATAACAATTTTCGGCAAGTTTTCCTGCTTTGTGAAGACGGCTATCCATCATTTAAACATGGAAAGATTTAATTATTTACAGTATTACTTACTGTGTTTAATATGAAATCCCACTTTCCTTGATCTGGAAATGCCACAGCAAACACAATCAAAACACTGAGAAAATAACATTTTGTTAAGGCACGAATAGATGACATCTTCACTACCTTTAGCGTTGCCGACGGTGACAGGAAACACTGAAAACAGGAAGTCCTTCACTTGTTTCGTAAATATTTTCATACAAGTGACAGATGGAATGTCAGCTGTTGACCAAATGTGTATTAAACATTAATATTTAACTTTAAGTGCACTAATGAAGCGACAGAGACAATTGGGTGACTAAAAAAGAATATTTACTAAATCAGCTTACGCATATTATGGATAAATGGACTACATTCGATTCGGAACAAGTGACGATCAACGCACACAGTTACTGTTTATGATGATCCACTTCAAAGTTTGTGTTGTATAAGATACTAATTACATACATTCATAATGTTAACGCTTTTAAGTCAAGCTCGGTTTTGGACCTTGAAAGATGAGATAGTAATAAAAAACACAGATTTTGGAGCATTCAGGTAAGGGATTGAGGTTAGGTCCAAGAGAGCTATTTTAGTGATACTATACCTACTACTAAGATTGCAGGTCTGTGGTTTTATTAGAATTTCTAAGAACCAAATTAAATTAGTTTGTTTTGTCTAACATGTAATATTGATATACAGTTCAAAAATAATTACACAACTCTTCTATGGGAATATATATAAACTCATATCCAGACCTAACATTGATTATTTATATAGATTCATTGGGTTACCTGTGGGAATAACAAATAAATTCTGCTTAAAGTATTAATATGTATTAATACCGAATTGACATTGAGATCAATTAACTCGGCAAATATGTGCTGATAGACTAACATAAATTGAAATTACATTAAATATCTAGGCTAAGTTAGTCCAAGTGACGCATCGTTTCTGACAGTAGCTATAGGTACCTTATACTTAGTCTATGCTGACAAAGTGTTCACAGTAATGAATTGGAGCAGTAATGTTATATTTTCAGTGCCAGATTCATATAATATGTATGCAAATGTAACCTACGGTATGTGTAATTGTGTGTGAACTCTTGTTTGCAGATATCATGAAAAGAAAGATGTAACAGATTCTCCATACAATGAGAGTAAAAGATCATATGCTGAGAAGAGAGGTATGACATGGTTGCTACAAAATAAAAGACCAACCAAACTTAAAGACTCAATCAGAGAATTGGAGGTAAGAATGCCATTTTTAGAAGAGGTATAAATTGGACTTTTTCTATTTCTGCGAATGAAAAAGGAAATCACAACGTTTTGAAGACTGGCTCTGTCTCGTGATCAAGCAGATTTAGCTGTTCGTAACGACCCCAACGAGTACATACCCCTTCTCACTCAATTTTTTTTTTTTTATCTCCTGAAGACAAAGGTCTTCGAAATGTTGTGATATGCTTCTTCATTACCAGCACACCTCTTCTAAACGATTTACCATTGCTTTCTCCCTAAATTTCTTATTCTATTAGTAGAAGTTGCATTTCATTTTCAAGAGTAAACATACATAAAACAGGCATACTGGTACTTAACAGCACATTTTGTAAAGTAAATTCATTACATTCTGAATAGAACTATTCATACATACATCCTGATGTCGATCAGTAGCCTATTTGACAGTTGCCTAACTTTAGTTCATAATTCTATTTAGCCTAATATATTTAATAGGTTTATATTTAGTTTCACTTTTAATAGTACACAACCGTAGTGTGTGTGATTCTAATTAGGGGTAATTGTGAATTACAGGAACGCCACTTCTTATCTTTTTCAAAATCGCTGAAATAAACTATAAAACGAAAGTATTAAAAAAAATCGTGTTAGAAGATTGAATTTGTGTATTTTTGGTTCAGGGAGCATCCGCTTTTTGGTGCAAAGATAATTCGTTTGGCGTGTTTCTTAATTGAAATTATGAAATGGTGTTCCTGTGCTTCACATTTAATGAAATTTGTTAGGACATTGCAATTATTTACTTTTGCCATCACACAGACAGTATACTATTTACCTTTACCATTATACATACAGTACACTTTATCATCATCATCATCATCATCATCATCATCTTACCCATATCTGACAAAATTCACGACTTTTACACGAAAGTGTTGTAATATAGGCCTAACCAGGGCGCGAATTTTTATGACCTAAAAAAAACCGTAAAAATGACCCAAAGATGTTAGAAAATGACCTAAAATGGTGAAAAAATGACCTAAAAGTAAACAATCCTATACATAAGTAGTAAAACTTCTACCTTAAATTAACAGCTCTCTGGACTTTCTAGAATGGTATTCCTATATAAATGTATAAAATTTCCCACGCAAATACAAGTTTTCCCACAACCTACAGTATGAGCTACAATTAATAATTAATTAGGCTATAATTAAATGTTTAAGTACAATAAAAGAGAAAGATAAATGTATCACTCAACAGACCTCCTTTATATCTAGCATAGTGTATCCCAATGGCGGAGACTAAAATAGACGTTGGTGACTTCAGAGGAGCTGCAGTTGAATTCTTTTATTTGGAAGGCAGAGTGTACAACTCTAGCTTCATCTCCTATTGTATTTCTCTTTCTTCTTTTGACAACACTATCGAGAAAATCCTTTCAGATTCCGCATTTCAGTTGGAGTAGTGTCAGTACTAATTTTGCGAGTTTTCTTATATTGGGAATTTTTAGTTCGTCGTTGAAGTCTTTAGCTTAAATTACTAAAAAAAAATCGCCTTGAAATTTAAAAAAAGACCAGAAAATGCCCTCAAAATAAAAAAAAGACTTGAAAGATTAAAACAGCGAAAAATAACATAAAAACTACGGAATATGTATTAGGCTATATGACTTTCTTGTGTTAAATTCTATCATACCTGGTTTACATGTTTCGACCTGTTATTAGTCTTCTTCAGAACCGGTCATTGCTGGTCTTGGCGTCTCTTGTTTCGTTTCCTGTGGGGGTGTGTTTGTGTAGTGTAATGTACAATAGAATTTAACACAAGAAAGTCATATAATACATATTCCGAAGTGATACAGTGTTAAAAGTTGTGTAATCAAGATGTATATGTAAAAACTACATTTCTGTAACCAGCAGCTCGTATCCAAAATTTATTTATTTACGGGTGTTACAAAGGATGTAAAGAAAAAAAGATGACATGTCATCAAAATCCGCACCCTGAATATCACTATATTTCCATTGCTAAAGTAGGCTATGTTGTGTTACTGAATTGATAACTTTGATGAATTTTTTTTTACATTGATAGATCTCCTTTGTTTCAGGAATTACTTGCTCAACATAAAGTGGTGTTTATAAAATGGAGAGATAATTGTATGCTACAGATAATGCTTAGTTCAGGCATGCTTGTCAACATCTGTATTAATATCTTCACTGGTGATATACTCAAAATCGTATTTGATAAGTACTTGATAGGAAAACTCCTGTCAGAGTATGTAGCAGATGGTAAGCAGTGACTGTTTTCAGCATTATTTGCCATATTTCCATTACTGTACACCTGTAGTAGTTTACATAATTGAGGCTTTGGGTTCCTTTGCTGTTACTCAACTTTAATCTTCATACTGGATAAATGAATTGCTGATCTTTGTTGCCCCAGTATTGGAATTTGCTATCATCTCCCATTAGCATTATTAATATGTTATTTCAGATTTCCTATTTTCTGTTAGTTTATTAATTCTTGACTACACATTTACCTATACTTCCTAACATACATTCTTTATTTTTTTAATAATTTTCTACTTTTCTAGGTGTAGGGATTTATATGGTTGAGAGACTGAAATAGGTGAATGAATGCAAGGTATGTAGTAACAGCAATAGGATATATCAGTATTGCTTACTTGTCTTTTATATCAAGAATGATATTTGTAAGGTGGTGGAAATAACTTTCTTTTTTCTTTAATTTTCACTAACAATAGCTGGAATTTTGTACATCATTTTCAATTAGTCCAAGTTTTCGTGGAAAACTTGAAACTGTGTCCGAAATGCAGCTTTTGATAATGAACAGAATTGTTTTACACTACTTTTCATCAAATAACTTCCAAGTATATACTGTAGATGAAAGTATACACTGATTACAAGATCTTATCTCAGTATGAAGTAACATTTTACACCTGATGCTACACCAATCCCAGTGTCACACTTACTCCATTTGATCTTAGAAATAGATCTTCGTCTGTTTTTAAAAAAATGTCCAAATCCAATTAAACTCAAATTTGAATTAAAACATCAAAATGAAAGCAGAAACAAAATTGACTGTAGGTGATAATTACTTAATAGACGCAAAATAAAGAAGTCAGCCAGCTGACTTGGAGACAAAACATTACTAAAGGTATGGTCACACATCACTAACTTTTGCAGCGCAACTTTTTGTATTGCAGCTGCAAAAGTTGCGTGTCGTGTTCACACGTAAGCCAAAAGTAGCGCGCTGCACGCTACTTTTCATGCTACACAACCCGAGTGCTGCAAAAGTTGCAACTGGAGGTTGCGAGTCTGTTCACACACAAGGCGCTACTTTTGCAGCCGCAGTCATGCTGCAGGTTTCCATCTCCGTGTTGACATTTTGTGGTTATGTTCGCATTATTAAGAAACTCATGCGAAAGCTTCCTCATCTATTATTTGCTTTTCTGTCGTATCTAGTATTCAGAAATTGACATTATTTTTACTATAAAGCTTTTAAAAACGCCTATATACTTAAATGATAACCAACAGTATATTCACGTAATCAATGTTGGCAACCCTCCTGTTTGGAACTACGTTACGGAAAATTAAAAAAATGAATTATATTGTCAGCAATTATACTCAGACTGTGTTGTGTATTTAATAATTGTTACAAATAATTTATTTTTATTACATTTAGCATTAAAATATATCCAAACAATAAAAGTATCATTGGCACATTTGGGTGGTAATACTGGTTGCAACCGCAGCAAAAGTTTCAACAAAACCGATATCAAAAATGCTGCGGCTGCAACCCTGAGAACCCTGTTCACATGTCACTACTTTTAAGCTGCGTGCAGCATGGAAAAGTAGTGGGCAGCAGGTTCGGCAGCCGCTACTTTTCGGGTTGCACCGTTGTTCACACGTCGCAGTACAAGAGTTGCGCAGTTTTTTGTACTGCATCGCTGCAAAAGTAGCGACGTGTGACCGTACCTTTACTTAGAAAGGTTAGGAAAGATTGTGAAAGTATGAAGGAGAAAATATTATGTCACGTATTTAGAGGTAATAAGTAGAAGGGAATAAGTAAAATGCACATGCCAAGTGATGGAAGCCATAGAAATAGTTCATAGAAAATACATAATCCGCTTCACCTACACCTCTGCACACTCAGTATTTTTATTTTTGCATAAAATCCAGTTTTGGGCATTCATATATCGATATTCATAACTTGCAGAGATCATCTTTTGCTTTCATCACTTGCTTTCTTTTTATATCTACTAGACCAAGTCAGTGAACAGAATCAAAGAAGGATGTTTTTCCATTATTTAAACATAATCTTATTATCACCAACACTGAATTCAATAATGAAATTTGAATATGTGATAACATATTCAATAAAATATTCTTATTTCTGTTGTTGTTCAATTGAAACAATATGTATATTTCTTCTCTCCAGTTGTGTTCACAAAAACACATTTAATGTGTTCATACAATGACAATCAAGTCACGCTGATTTACTTCACCAAGCCAGCATTGAAGTACAACATGCCAGAAAAACTTAGCCGACTAGAACCGAAGTTACAAGTTCTAGAACTTGCTGGGCCATCTGGTCGTCGTCTGGAAAGGAAGCTGTCTTGTAATATTACGGGGGATATGGTAAGTTTTAAAGCTTTTGATAAATCCACTGCAGTATGTTAGTAAATAATGCAACATTAATTAATGCTGGTAAAATGTATTTCTTTGTGTTTTACAGGTTTTAATTTGGTGGCGTTGCACGAGAGATGAAGTATATCCTTGGAGTCCTTTGGTTAAAGATCAAGACAGAGCAAATGTCCATGTTTATGGAATAAATGGGTATGAAGACTATTGCAAGATATCTTTATATGATATCGATAGTATTTCAGTATCTTTTTAATAGAAGATTTCTACTCATAGTAGATAATAAAAATACATATGCATGTTAATACTGTTATAAAATTGCAATAGAAAATTGTGCTTTATGTTGTGTATTGATGCTTTTTTTTTAGACAAAAAAATTTGGTGCCACTGTAATTTTCATTAGCAATAGATTTTAAATCAGAATGTTTTCTTTAAAATCAGTGGTGGCTGGTGGTTTGAAAATATGGTGGTGCACAATGGATATCGAAGAGGAATTAAACATACTTTAAAGTTTAAAACCGTGTATACCTGAGGGGGTATACATATAAGGCTTATTTATATGCAATTAATAAATAAAATGACTAAATACAAGCATAACTATTTATACAGAAAGTCCAAAAGTGGAAGGAGTCGTGGGCGGAGCTCTCTATATTGCGATTTACCCTCATGAAAAACATTTGAGCAAAATGTCGTCATCAAAATGCTACCAAGTACCAAGTCCAACATTTTCGTTCATAAAATTCAAATGCAGCTTTCATAGGCTGTCGGGAGATAGCAGCACTTATTGTCAGAACGACAACTCTTACAACTTTAAAGCAAAATACAAGCTCCTTTATGTATTGTGCCATTTGTGTG
The DNA here is from genome assembly GCF_040183065.1 of Periplaneta americana. Lineage (NCBI taxonomy): Eukaryota > Metazoa > Arthropoda > Insecta > Blattodea > Blattidae > Periplaneta > Periplaneta americana. The sequence goes on from NC_091123.1 coordinate 40,604,749, forward strand.
CATGCAGATTGAGAAAGTAATATGCGAAATATGCGACTGTTCGTTGCACAAGCCGAATTAATACATTTTTCTTGCTTATTACTTCGGACAAATGTCTAGTTGAAACAGATACTTTCCCGGTGAATTTAGTTTCTTCTGCAGAGTCCATGTCCATGTCAGAGAGTGCGACAAACCGTTCTCAATGAGGAAAGCAGTAGACCACGCCTCTAACCCCCTGTCCCCGCTTAGCCGAACGTCTCTATAAACTACCTTTCATAGGTTTTCAACATCTTTGCAAACCAAGAGGCTCAGAGGCTCCTGCAGACGTACAAAACAAGACGCCAGCTGCAGATAGTCATGAATGAAAATTAAAAAAAAAAAATACATTTTTAATATAACAAAGCCGGGAGATTAGGAACATTACTGGGGGGTGTACAAACCTGCAACCCCCTTGAGAAGCCGCCACTGCTTAAAATCATTCTCATTCTATTACATTCTTCCTGATGTTACCTAAAACAATTGCCACCAACTATTAATAAAGAATTTTCATCGTTTCCCTATTAAACAACTTTTTATGCTATGCAATCCAATCCAAATCAGAGTTACTGTATTAAATAAATCTAATTCATATTGCTATTTGGAGCTTCTTCAGAATAAAACGAATAATGTAAATGTTAATAATCCATTTCCTGACTGGTGGATATGTCTGTATCTAACTCCCTACTGTAAATTATATCACACAGATGGCACTTCAAAAGCTGTTGACAATAACAATTGTCGCTTAAATTAATTCAAAGTAATTGAAAATAAATTAACTGTTATTCTTTATTTCCAGAATAAAGGCTGAGCTTTTATGCTACTACAGAACAGAGTTTGATCCAGTCTGTGTATCATTCAGTCAAGTACAATCGAATGTAATACATTCTGTTGAGCAGAAAGTGTCACGGAAGGTAAGATAACTATTTATCACCTCTAGCTTTCAATACTAGCTGTCAATGAGTTATTTATGAGAATCTTAAAATTATACAATTATAAATAAAGAAAAGAAAAAAAACTTTATTTCATTTCTTAGACTTCTCAGTCTTGAATACTTTTGCTCTTGGAATGTTTCTATGAAGAATTATAAAGTTAGCTGTTAGTTACTCCCAGCCAAGATGCAAATGAATAGCTCAAAGAGAGTATGAAGTACTGTACTGTATTAAAAAAAAACTGAAAGCTTTACAAAACAATGCCATTTTTAAGCTGCATTATAGCTGGTAGCAGGCTGCATACGATGCAATATAACTCACGATAAAAATGTATACCACATTGGATACGTGACCAAACAGGCATGTCACATGTGGAGGGAGGAAAGGAGAATCTCCACTACTGTGCAGCCTGTTTGCAGGCCATTACGTAACTTAAAAATGACTCTGTAGTATCAGTATTTTGTGCGTAAATATATACTTAATGATGATGATGATATACGGTAATACTCCAGAAGCAAAATCAAGTTCATGAAATATTTATAATTCTACGTTAGTTGACATCAATAAAAGTTTAACGTTAAATAGTCACACTGTAAAGTGAACCCGGGCTATGGTGATGGATAATAATGACATGTGACATGGTAAAATGAGTCCGAGGTCCTATGCCAAAAGTTACCCAGCAATTCTGCTTCATTTGGTTGAGGGAAAATCTGAAAAGAAAACCACAACCACGACATATGGCTAGCATCTCAACTTCGATTTTGATTTTAAATGGTTTGACATTAGGCTATAATAAATAATCAAGCATAATTTACAAAAATAAAACATAATTCTTAAAGTTTCATTTCAAACCACTTTATTTTAATAAAATATTGTAATACAAATGTACGCCTATTGATAATTAAAATTTAACAATGATGGTAGTGCTCTTCAATGAATATTTCAACACTGGAAATCAGCTACCAGCTACTTTTAAATTCAGTTTGCTTGATTCATATTCATATTTGTTTTATTCTGTTCTCTATATTTTTTTTCTTTCGGTTCTGTAATACATACTTTAATCAAGATGAAAAGGTACTTTCTGTTCATGATAAACTCTTTATACTTTGAATTATTTTCGTAGTACCCTGTTTAGAAATGTTGATGTAGTGAATTAGAGATGTAACAGTGTCATCAAAAAACTTTATCTTTGATTAGGTTTATGTAAAAGTCCGTTCATTTAATAAAAGAAAAATATTAAAACAACGCACAATTTGAAAATATGTAAATGTTTATTATAACAATAAATTTGTGTAAAATTATGAAAGTGATTTTTAAAAACGAAAAGCGTAATTGGCACTCACATAAAATATAAATCTGGTTGTTCTGCTTAGTAGTTTTATACTGGTTATTTAATGGTGCTGTATCAACTACTGGATTATTTAGCGCTGATGAAAGAGATGGTATTTGACGAGATGAGTAATGGTGTAGATGGTGTTAAGTGTTCATAAAAATTCAAGCTATGCTGTTGTCTCTGCTTACCTACTTGTATAATTCTGCAAAATAAATGTAAGATTTGCAACTTTACGCAGAAAGTAATGAATCGAGGTGAAAAAAGTAATGTATGTTTCCCAGTTATCAGTCTGATCTACCAAAATTAGATACATTGTATTTCCTTCATAATCATAGTATGGTTAATTAATAATTAGTAGTTAATACTCTCTCCCTATCGTTCGTTCTTCAATGTAATGTAAGAAGCTGATATTGACACTTCCTTAATTGAAATTTTTTTCTGGCTCTCTGTTAACATTCATGTAGCAAAGTACTCTTTACAACGAAGAGACTTCCTTTTAGTGTTAGCCTAGATCATATATGTAACAGATAACTCCTTGCTACGTTAAAATCAGCAGCACTTTGAAGAGAACAACCGCCAGGATCACCACCCGTCCGCCGTAAACAAACACGAGATGGCAGCACAATCGCTAATGCAATTCAAATGGGAATTACGACGTAACTCCTTATGTAACAACTAGATGGCAGCGTAGTAAACCTGACAAAAGTTGTTAACCTCAAAGCCTATAAGCCCAACATATCTGTTACATATATGATCAAGGGTGTTAGCATTTTATCCAATTTCATATTATTTGCAACACATAGCTTCACAAATTTATTAAATTTATTCTGAGTGTTTTTTTCTCGTAGAATGAGATGCTGCATATAGTAAGTAAGGTACTTTATTCAATGATTTTCTAACATAGTTGCGTAAATCATTTTGTTTCAGGGGGAAGTTACGGTGGAGAGTTGTACTTACGAGATCAGCAAGTCAAGGTTACAGCGCACATCAGTAACTTCAATACCTCTTCAGACACAAGTCTGCTGTCACGGCTTCAGTCCTGATGAAGAGAAATTGTTGCTTGGCTGCATTGATGGATCCTTGGTTCTATTCGATGAAGGAAGAGGGATCACACATTTGGTCAAAGCAGCCTTTGTAAGATTGTTTTGTTTAGAAAGAAACTTTATTTATATCAATATTTTAACTGGACTCCTACAGAACATAACATTTCAATTCAATAGCAATTGTACAAATGCAAATTTGTATTAAAACAGTTCACCCCAGCCTAATATAGTGAAAGATAAACATGACGCCTTTCTGTTTCTTCTGACTGTCACATTCTTTCAGCATCAGGTAGGAAGTAACTATTGTCGGGCTTCTCTTACACTTAATCCTCAGTCATAGATTTCTGTTGTAAAGTTGGTAAAGAGATACAAATTCGTACTATCATTGCTAATGAGAAAGCGTATATTTCTTAGTTTACACTGAGCTTTCGGCTTATACACTTGATATTTTATAAATGGTTGAAAAATCTGTGGATTAGTGCGTTTTTATCATTATCATTGTGAGCTGTCACATATAGACTACAGTGGACTATAGTGGACTTTATGTTGTTAGCAAACAGTTGGATACATTAAGATGTATGGATTGATTGATTGATTGATTGATTGATTGATCGATCGATCGATCGATTGATTGATTGATTGATTGATTGATTGATTGATTGCTGTCACAAATTGTGAGATTTTTTAACCAACATTGAAAACCCAAAATGGTATTGTGAAGATATTCTCAGGTTACACTCATTTCTCTTGCAATTCCACCAATTTGTTTATTATGTCTCTCACTGTATAAGCAACATCAATTAATATTTTTAAAATCTCCCTATTTATTCTCATTTCTTCATTATGTTGTAATTTTAACATTTTGTTGTGCTGATTAATTACTAGAGTCACAGATACTGAGCATTTGTTTGGACAAGCTTTTAACCCTTCTCCGGGCAACCAGGGTCCGTCGGGCCCTGGCACTACTATTTTTGTGAATAAAATTAAAACTATAATTTCTACCTACTTGAAATTTCATGACTTTGTTAATTTCTGTGTTTTTTATATTTAGGGAGGAGGAAAATATTGTAGTATTTTGCACAAATGTTCTAGAACACTTTTACTTCTTTAAAGCCTTAACCGGGCATGCAGGGTCTATTGGACCATAGTATATTTTATTGGTTTTTCTCACTTCGTAACGAGGTTTCACCCTTTCAAACCATTCAGTGATAATGTGACGGAAATGGAATGTTGGCAAAATTATTTCCGAAGCTCAACAACAATAACATTTTTAAAAATTATGCATTATAATAAATATAAATAAGTCAGTGTGAAGTTATGCTAGCCATAATACGGTGTAGTTTATAATAGAATGGGTGACTGAATCTCTCACCTTTACTTTATTTTTATATGGGAGTAATTATTATGGAAAAGCCGAAGAAAGTCAAAGAAACAAAGGTACGGTCTTTAGATGTTACAATATATTTGAATGCATCTTAGTTATGCTGTTATACTGAAGAGTTGTGATTAGGTCAAATATTCTGACAGACTCAGCGTAAGTACTTGTGTGAAGAATCCATTTAGGATTTGCTTAGAGAACCTGACCTAACAAAAGACGATTCTAGCTACGGGCCAGACGATAACGCCGATAATAGCAAATCTGATCATCAGAGTGAAGCATCAGAAGTTAGTAATCATCATTTAGAGCCACAATATGACCCTGAAACCCCTGATGATGAGGATCTATATATCAATGAGAAAAGCAGTTATCATCAATGTGATCCATAAGAGGTTAGTGTCGACAGTCTAGAACTAGGATATGGGGAAAACATTCGTTCAAACTGCTAATTTCTTTGGTGAAGATGGCACCACGTGGAACTCTCAGCCTTTTCCGATAGGCTGACCTAGGGCTCACAATATTATCAAAGGGTCAATAAATAAAGTCACTCTTTCACCTGGGAAAGCTATTGATGCCTTCAATTTTTATACCGATTCAGTTATAAGTGACATAGATATATAATCAAGAGGCTGAGCGGCTGTATTTAGAAAGAAATGTTGCACACCCATGGAAGTGTTGTAACGACACTGAATTGCGGCCATTTTTCGGTCTACTAGTAACTGCAGGACACCTCAAAGCAAATTACACTAATTATGACATTCCGCGGAGCAGCTTGTATGGTGTTCCAGTATTTAGAGTGACCATGGGTCTCAAGAGTTTCAAATCTTTGCTAGCGTTTACTAGCTTTGATGACAAAACAAGAAGATCCATTTGCCGTGAGAAGGATAAGTTTTCTCTGGTTATAGATGTCTGGGAAAATGTGAATTCGAATTTAAAAAAAATATTAGGCCTATATTCCTTGTACTGATATAATGGTTGATGAGCAACTTATTCCATTCCGTGGTAGATGTCCTTTCTGTGTGTAATAAGCACAGTGAAATGACCCGTGTGTGTAATAACTGTAAGAATGATGATGAGTGATGACGTGTGGGAGTGTGAGAGTGATGACGTGTGAGTGTGAGAGTGATGACTTGTAGTGTGTGAGAGGGAAGTCGTGTGAGTTCGAGAGTGATGATTTGTGAATGTGTGAGAGTAATAACGTGTGAGAGTGATGACGTGTGAGTGTGTTGATGTGAGAGTATGGGTGATAACGTGTGAGCGTGTGAGAGTGATGACGTGTGAGAGTGATGACGTGTATGTGTGTGTGAGAGTAATTACGTGTGGGAGTGTGTGTGTGTGCTAGAAATGAGAAAATCTAAAATTTGTGTAAATGTATGTGAGTTTTACAACGAAAGTAAAAAAAAAATTGTAGATCATACAAAAAACATGTTTCTTTTATCGCATGAAAAAACTATTAAAATTATATCATTTATATATATTATCATGGATACTTTGGTCACTATAATAATATCATTATTAAAGAAGATTAATATTGTATACAATAAAATGATTTTCTTCTGTCAATGTATTAAAATGGCATGTGGGTCCGACGGACCCTCCTTGCCCATCTACGTTACAAAAGTAGGTTGCCCGGAGAAGGGTTAAATAACAGATGAGTATTTAAGTGGTCTTTACTTGATTCATGTCTACTCATTGATCTAGATAAGTTTTTTTATGTCCTCATATCCTTCAAAAGGCCATACACGTTTAGTTGTGCTTAATAGTATATTAGTCATTAAGCACAGTGCTTCCACACAACCATTTATGATTACTGTACTGTACCACGAACACTGACATGATCTACTTTCACCTTTATCCTTTTGAATCAACGATAGTTTTGGTGTAGGTCGTTAAGATCTTAAAATTTCACTCTTACCACACTCTGTTTTTGTTGGAAAGGAAATCTCCAGCAAACTAGAGATTAAATCTGTACTATCTGTTTCACTAGAACTCGGACCAAGTGGATCTTTTCATTCAGTCAAATATTTTACAAAGCACGATAAATCTAGCACAATTTTATGTCTTTACCACATTGAAATTAACAATGAAGCCACTATTAATAAATGTCGCGCGAAAAAGCTTACCTATGCTCACCACTTCTGCTCTGTAACTATTCCACGCTCTCCGTTGAGCCTAGTGTGATCTTCAATGTTAACCATGGCAACCATGACATTAACATACAACCTAGTGGCCAGTCCTTATCTGACATCACCTCACATTCATTAGGATCTGAAGCATATGCTCTCTCATTTTACACACAAAATGTGGAAATATTATCTGTGCGGGAGAAACCCAAATACAAGGTGGAGCAAAAGTCACTTTCCCCAATATTCGTTCCTAGGTTCCATACTTGTACACATATACGGATGTCATAGCTTAAATAAACGAATAGCTGGTGTAATAAGTGGTGGGTTGACAACCATGGTCGTGCGTCAACTGTTTTTCCGATATCACGTCTTGAAAACAGGCCTCGTTTTGTCGAAATGCAGTTAATGCAGCAACAGGATGGAGCACCACCTCATTTTGGTGTAGGAGTGAGGGACTTCATGAACCAACAATTCCATGAATGGATTGGTCATCGTGGCACAACAGAATGGCTACCCAGATCATGCAATCTGACGCCATGTGATTTTTTTGCTGTGGAGTATCCTGAAAAATGATGTTTTTGCTCAGAAACCGCAGGATCTGCATCAGTTGCAACAGATGCTCGAACAGTCATTTGTGAAAATGATGAAAATCGCGAGTTATGTTTTGCCATCTGTAAATCAGTGTCTAAACATTGTGAATTGTCTATCGAGAAACGGGGCCTCTATTTTGAACGAAATCTGTAAAGGAATGTGTAGTCAAATGTAAATTGAATGTAATTAAATGTAAGGAAGTGTTTGAGAAAAGCGACTTTTGTTCCATCTTGTATAAGACAATATGAAATTTTACCATAAATGCCGGATAGATTAAGATTACTTCAGTTGATTCACAGCAAAATCTTAATATTTCAGTAAGGGAAGAGGAGGCCAGACCTCCCCTTAAAAACTGGCCCTGTTGCCACTTCATTATTATCATCCAATGAAGAAGTATCCACTCTTGCCAGCCGTCACTGTAACATTTTCTGGCATAATTAGGGTCTTCAATGAACAGCCATTTAAGCTCGAAAGAGATTAAGATATAAAGAGTGGAATACCATGGGAAGAAAGTGGCATTCTAATAACTAAATGTACATTTTCAGATTTCAACAATGGTCTCATGGCATCCAGATGGAGCATTGGTGGTCGTAGCTAATGAGAGAAGCCAGTTTCAGTGTTACGATATAGCCTTGGCGTGTATTAAGAATCAGTTAATAAGTGAAGATGTTACACCTTCCAATCTGCTAGATTTAGCTTCATACTTCAAAAACCAACCAACACTTGTCCAAATGAAGTGGAGCAAGAAACCAGATGTATCTCAGTATTCAGAAAATTATGTACAAGCAGATGGACTTCTACTCTTACAGTTTGAGAGGTAAGGTTATAACCATGGTCACACAAATATGTTCAATATCTTACCATGGAACTAACGGGCCCGGGTTCAAATCCTGGTTGGGACAAGTTACCTGGTTGAGGTTTTTTTTTTGTGTTTTCCCTCAACCCATTAAGAACAAATGCTGGATAACTTTCGGTGCTGGATTGTGGACTCATCTCACTAGCATTATCACCTTCATCTCACTCAGACGCTAGATAACCATAGCAGTTGATAAACAAAATCATCGTCATCATCACGTGGCGTCTAAGGCATCCTGCCTAGGACTCACATTACGGAATGCGCACTGGTTCGAATCCTCATGGGGGAAGAAATTTTCTCATGAAATTTCGACCAGTATATGGGACCAGTGCCCACCTAACATCGTGATATACTTGGGGAGCTACAATAGGTAGTGAAATCCGGTTGCGAAAGCCAGCTATAACAGCTGGGGGGATCATCGTGCTAACCACACGATACCTCCATTCTGGTTGGATGATCGTCCACCTCTGCTTCGGTATGTGGGCGTGAGGCCAGCAGCCAGCTGGTCAGTCTTGGCCCTTCACAGGCTGTAGCATCACGAGTTATTATTATTATTATTATTATTATTATTATTATTATTATTATTATTATTATTATTATTATTGTTGTTGTTGTTATTATCGTCATCAACTGAAGGTTTATGTCAATTTTTTTTAACCAAACCTAGACATTTACGTGAATAGGATTTCTATCTCATGTGATCTGCATGATGAAAGACCACTGCTAAAAATAATACAGGACATACACAAGACAGTCATAACCAAACTACACAACAATTCAACCTACGCAGAACACATCACAAACTTTAATCACAACTACAGCAATATAGACACTGACATGAAAATACTACTCATCCAGCCAAGAAACCAGAAACTTGGCACTCTAGAACAATATGAAATTTACAGACATATAAAAACACATCCCCAGCACATCCTGAACACTCAACTCAATTTCAAAACACACACCCTTTTTGACACAATCATGAACACACCCCACCACAACAGGAAACCAGAAGATACCGCCGGACCTTCACTAGGCTTTGGACAATGAAGGATAACACTTCGAAACTAGTCGGCCAGGTAATTTCCTAAAAAGTTAACACAGTAAAAAAGTTGCAAGTTAATCAGTGATCATTTTAATTGTTGTATAATATAAGTACTGGTATGTAATGAAAAAGATAGTGTCACTTAGACACATGCATTCTGCCACATTGGCTGTAATTGAGAGTGAAGAAGAGCTATATAAATTGTTAAAATAAAAATAATAAAAATAAATCCAAGGTGCAACAGCACATGATGGCTGACTACTCAGCCTCAACATCCACATGCCTCACCTCTGCAGTGAACAATCATCCAACCAGAATGGAGGTATCATATGGTTAGCACAATGATCCCCCCAGCCTTTACATAATTGTTGCTGATATAAAATACTTCACTTCGTAATGTAGTAAATTTTAAAGAAGTTGCTACGATTGTTATTAATTCAAGTTTTAATGTCACCACTAGGGGTCCTCTAGCTGTGCTACGACTGGTGGGTGGAGGGGGCTTGAGAGGTGATGCCCACGGAGCAGGACTCTCTCCAGATGTACTGGTGTCACAGTACCTCTCTGTCAATCAAGTGGACCGTGCTATTAATTTATTGCTCAGTCTCAATTGGGATTCCTACGGCTTCATCTGCCTGTCTTGTCTTCACCGAATTGCTAATCATTTATTCCGACAGCCACTCACTCCAGAAAGAGAAGGTGAGAAACTTGCTTTCGCTTTATTTAAAATATGTAACATACATCTACCAGTATGAAGAGTCATTTGTTAATTTTTTCTGTGATTTTTTTAAGGTTTTTATATGCATAACTCTTCCCAAAAAAAGAAAGAGATAATCAAGGATCTTTTCCATAATAATACAAAATAATAACGTAAAAACTATTTTAAGGTGTGAAGTTGTATTTTTCTCTTTCACAAAATACATTATATATACATTAAATATGTACCAAACCTATATGCACATAGACTTATTCCAATTCAGAAATAACTAGGTAAACTAAAAGAACTCCAAAAGGAAATAACATTTCAATGGATACCTAGTCATTGTGGTATACCTGGAAACGAGAAAGTCGATAATATTGCAAAACAGACAACATATTCCCAACCAAGACTTCTTCAAGTGATATCTCTATCCAGTGCTTTTGCTTCAGTAAAGTCTCATTTTACAAACCTATGGATCAACAATTGGTTCTCTTCTGACAAAGGAAAAGTTTTACAGTCTGTACAAAAGAAACCAAATGACCTGGAAATGTACAAAAACTTGGCCAGACATGTTCAAACATTTTTAACAAGAGCCAGAACAGGTCACATTCTCACTCAATTGTACCTACACAGATTTCACATTTCTGATAATCCTACTTGTCTGTGGTGTAATAATCATGATGAAGATCTGGACCACATTCTTCTATACTGTTCATCCATAAACCACAAAAGAAGTAAATTAAAATCATCAGTACCAGTTGCAGCCCTGCAGTATATATTGACTACACCCCAACTCTGGCTACTAAAGGCTGTGTGATGTATCTTGTCTCACTGTGAAAGGAGAGAGAAAGGAGATATGTCTTACTTCGTCTGTGTTGTTATGGCGATGGGGGAGTGGAGCGGTGCCGTCCATCCATCCAGTGGCGGAAGGGACTAGTTGATACATTCTGTAGCACAAAATAAAATAACAAAATATCTCTCTTCGTACTGTGTAGTTCCGTCACTGAACTTGTCTTTCAAGAAACTGAGTTCCGGCAGCCTGTACAATAACAAGATTTTGAAAGGAATCCTGAAAATTCACAACCCTCCTATAATCTCCATCCTTATTTTAAGGGACTTTGGTTTTATTGCTACTGAGACAAGATAAACCTTACCAGGTATAGCAACAGGCATCTATAATGAACACCGATAAAAATACCCCTCATTTCTAGTGAAAAACAACTGAATAGACTACAGTGGACTATAGTGGACTTTATTTTGTCAGCAAACAGCTGGATACATTAAGAAGATTGATTGAAAATACATTATTAGTTACTAATTGCTGCAAGTAACGCCATAATTCATTCATGTGCTTAATTCTTCAAACACTTGAAAGTAGGCTTTTTTTTGTAAATTTTATGGTACTAATTTGATATACTGTAAGTTTAATGATGGCAGGAATGCGAACTAATGATTTTAGTGTTCTTGTGAAGTAGGTAAACAGTGTACAGTTGGTTCTTTGCTTACTGTGTCTAACAGATTATAATAATGCAAATCAAGATTTCAGGTATAACTCCCTGTAAAGTTGATTTGAACAATTTCGAGGGAAAAATTGTTCCGGAGCCGGTTATCGAACCCGGGACCTTTGGTTTAACGTACCAACGCTCTACCACTGAGCTACTCGGGAACTCTAACCGACACCGATCACTGACGTTAAACCAAAGGTTCCGGGTTCGATACCCGGCTCCGGAACAATTTTTCCCTCGAAATTGTTCAGATTATAATAATGTTTTGATTGTGGTCTTCAGTGTGTTGCATCTTGACTCTGAATGTATAAATAAGTAAGTACAGTAGTTCGTAATTATGTCTAGCTGACAAGAGCTTTAGTTCAGTGTGCAGTGTGTTGTAACCTATATTCTATGCCATGCAAAGATTTTGTCTTTGTGCCTCCGTTAAAAAATAGAGCCATTTATTATTATTTCTGTACATTGACGGCATATCTTGTTAACCCATCATTTTAAGTACTGCTGTCGCACCACATATTAGTTGTAAGCATTCTCTATAAAATATGAATAATGCTTTTGTGCAGCAGAATAATGTTAAATGTCACTTGCAACTAATAATATTATTGTGGAGTGGTAAAATACAAATGTACAAGTAGTTTTTGTGGAACATAATTTTTCTGATTAATGGCAGTTACAAGTGAATTTACATATAAAATAGTACTACGTACTACTTTTGTAGTACAGTATAGGCCCCAAGATTTAGTATTCTTAACAGATATACAATTTGTCGTGTAATATATTAACATAGACAAGAATTTATATGATTTTGTACATCAATCATTTATTGATTTATTGCTTACACAAGAGAACTGCTTAATATTTTGGCATTCACTGTATCTCAAGCCAAGGATACTTCGATTATTTACTTTTTCAGTAAATATCATTGAAGCTATTAGTATGTGTAGAGAATTCAATCTTATTTAAGACTATCTTGTTTTAAACAAGAATAAGACGAAAGGATATATCATATTTTTAATAGCATAATAGTCAATTACTATGTTAACAAAATTGGCTCACAAATAAACATGACTAAATTGAAAGCTAAAAAGAGGCCTAATGCATTTGTTTAAGAGTAAGTTGGACTACATCTCTCTAATAGTACTGTATGTATTTTATTACACCTCTTAGTTCAACTGCAAACAGCATTGGGGAGTTTTCACGTTCCACTAAGACCCATCTGCCATGCAACTGAGGTTGAATTTGGAGATCAAGTAAGGAATTTGACTCGCCGTTTCTTCCATCATCTGTTAAGGTAAAGTTTAAATTACAGAATCTTATTACTTATATGTCCATAAAAAAGAATTCTTTATGATCTAAATTTTTATGAAATAATTTCATATTGCTTAATTGGTCAAAGAAACGAAAAGCCTATATGGGGCCTTTTTTCTCTCCCAGGTATCGTCTATTTGAAAAGGCATTTCGACTTGCAATTGACCTGAATGATCACGATCTCTTCATGGATATATATTATTATGCCAGATCAATGAAGGAAGATGCAATGGCAGAGGCAGCTCGAGTTAAAGCAGAACAGATCATGAATAGATGTAGCAGTAGAAGCAGTTCTGGAACAGGTAACGTACACTGTACTGTGGTGCATTGAAAGGATGCTGTCAGACCACTTCTGATAAAGTCTGCAAGTATAGTAGTAGTAATCTAATGCCCAAATGCTTGAATATATTCCATTTGCTTTTGCTGCCCAATAATGTTAAAATTAAATTGAACTTATGTGTTGTTCATTTTGCACCACCCAAAGATTAAGGAATTCTACAGATGTGAACAACTTTGCCTTAGATTTATTAGAGTAAAGTAGAAAACAAGAAAGACGATGAAAAGATTCCCAAGACCTCGAGAGCTCTAATATCATCAGGGTCACAAGAAAACAAGAGTTTAGCCTAGAGAGACTAGATACGAAAGTTACACATCCATCGCTTATGCATGGTTTATTACTTACTTACTTACTGGCTTTTAAGGAACCCGGAGGTTCATTGCCGCCCTCACATAAGCCCGCCATTGGTCTCTATCCTGAGCAAGATTAATCCAGTCTCTATCATCACATCCCACCTCCCTCAAATCCATTTTAATATTATCTTCCCATCTATGTCTCGGCCTCCCCAAAGGTCTTTTTCCCTCCGGCCTCCCAACTAACACTCTATATGCATTTCTGGATTCACCCATACGTGCTACATGCCCTGCCATCTCAAACATCTGGATTTAATGTTCCTAATTATGTCAAGTGAAGAATACAATGCGTGCAATTCTGTGTTGTGTAACTTTCTCCATTCTCCTGTAACTTCATCCCTCTTAGTCCCAAATATTTTCCTAAGCATCTTATTCTCAAACACCCTTAACCTGTGTTCCTCTCTCAAAGTGAGAGTCCAAGTTTCATAACCATAAAGAACAACTGGTAATATAAGTGTTTTATAAATTTCAACTTTCAGATTTTTTGACAGCAGACTGGATGATAAAAGCTTCTCAACCGAATAATAACACGCATTTCCCATATTTATTCTGTGTTTAATTTCCTCCCGAGTATCATTTATATTTGTTACTGTTGCTCCCAGGTATTTGAATTTTTCCACCTCTTCGAAGGATAAATTTCCAATTTTTATATTTCCATGTCATACAATATTCTGGTCACGAGACATAATCATATACTTAGTCTTTTCGGGATTTACTTCCAAACCTATCTCTTTACTTGCTTCAAGTAAAATTCCCGTATTTTCCCTATTCGTTTGTAGATTTTCTCCTAACATATTCACGTCATCCGCATATATATGCATGGTTTATTAGTAATGTTTTCTGCATAAGACTCGTATAAAATTATACATGGTTTATTAGACCGTTAGTTCGAAACCTAGTGTTGACATGTAAACTAGCCTTTAGACTATGAGAGAAAAGTGATATATTGTGACAATTTTTTTTTTTTTCAGACTCACCTCGTTGCTCACATTCATCATGTTCTGGTTGTTCTGGGAGTGACGACAGTGAAAGTCGAGGAACTTCTAGTGATGCAGAAGCAGAAATACCTCCACAACCACCACCTCCCTTACCTGTTAAATCTTCAGCTGTTCAAGCACATAACAACAGCCCAGCAAGACAGCCTGGAGAGAAGCAGAAAGTGAAGTTCTCCGACACAGTCACACATATTTTGGTACCTGTACGTGCCTTCTTAGCTATATCCTAATTAAATTAAGCCAGTAGCTCAACAAAATGGATTTGTGCACTAGTACATAGAGTTTTCTAGCATAGTACTGTACTGGGTGTTCAGTTCAAAATGTGTCTTGGCTCGCTGTATGCCGTCATGTGGCCAGCTGATGAGCCTAGAGAATTCAATCTTCCTACACTTCCGCAGCTCAGGTGTATAATCTAAGAGGCAGAGAAGTTGGCTAGCAAGTACGGCGTTCATTCTGAAGAGTACGTGCCGATACGTACGGTAACGCCGGTAGTGGCAGGAATGTGAACTGTTTGGAAATATGTACTGTCGGGATATGGGGAGAGGGTTAAGACAATTACTTACGTATTTGTTGACATTAACTTCGATGGTCAACATGGACACGGAGCATTCGATTTGTGTTGTGTAATGTTATCGTACGCAACCGATGATAACAAATACCCTGCGTACGACTTGCTGGCGCAAAACACAGTTCGAAAGAGGTTATGGTAGCACACAGACCGTACAGACCGCCATCTGTTGCTACGACGTTCAAGTTATACCGTACACGTTCTCAAGTTCAGATTGAAGAACGCCTTAAATAATAGGCAACTTCTCTAACATTTAAGCTGAAACTCGCTTCAAATCGGTGACCCAACAACAGTGACGTCATGACACACTTTGAAATGAACACCCAGTAGTTGTAAAAGTCATGGCTCATTTTCATTCCATTGTCCGTCTCTGAAGCAATATAATTATAATCGAGAGAAAGACTTACAATGTATAAAATATAAATAACAAAATGTCGTCAAGTACATTAAATCTTTCCTAAATATGACTGTATAGCAAAGTGAAAATAATTATTAAAGTAGCAATAGTAATAATGATAATAATAACGACGACAACAGTTTCTTAAATCATTAGTTGTTATTGAGTCTGTATTCTTATATAATTATATTTATATATCAATTTCACATACGAGCTTTCGTTTCAAAACTTCCCATTCTGAATAACTATTTCAATTAAATTAAATTTAAAGAAAAACACGTCAGTTTAGATATTGAGAGGGAAGTGTGAACTCGGTGTTAATTACATTTTACACAATCTCAAGGGAAGAAAATGAAACTCTCTGCATCATAATCCCGATTTACCACGAAAATCGTCTGTAGTTGCATTTAGATTGCCAACAGGCCATGATTGTTTGGCCAAACACCTGCATAGAATTGGAATATATCAGTCCCCTATCTACCCATTGTGCAACTCAAACCAAGAAATGGATTCGGAACACCTCAAAATCTGTGCTTAAGTGGCTGACAATGATAATATCTTTGAAAAAATTGAAGTGCAAGAGATCAAATGACTTTGTTGTCAAACGCCTGGCATTAGAAAACAACAACAACATTTTAGGTTTCACCCCCCCCCCCACCTCCTTTGAAATTTCAAACAGCACCCAGTTATCTTGTAGTGTTGGTGCTAGACAATCGTCTGTTGCATTTGTTATTGAGAGATTGAGTTTCTAAGTACTGTCATGCTTATTTACAAATAATATCAGACATTTATGAATTTCCATTGCAATATTAAAATGCACAGTTATAATAAAAACACTAAAACAAAACCCTAAGGCTAACACTACCTACTGATTGTACATGTTTCACAGAAGTACTAATATTGAAGGTCCTTAAGAACTAGTAAAAAAAGACTAGTGTCCTCAGGCTACAGAAAAATTACCTGTCACAGTTAACGACTAAAGCCAATGATAGACAAATTGCCAACCTTACAAAGTAGTGTACAAAACTCTCCTCTATTTTCCTGGTCCTACTGGTACCTTCGCCCTACTTTTCCTCCTCAGTTTTATTATTATTATTATTATTATTATAAGATACGGACGGCCGGGTAGCTCAGTTGGTAGAGCAGCTGGCTACGGACTGGAAGGTCCGGGGTTCGATCCCAGGTGGTGACAGGATTTTTTCTCGTTGCCAAACTTTCAGAATGGCCCCGAGGTTCACTCAGCCTCCTATAAAATTGAGTACTGGGTCTTTCCTGGGGGTAAAAGGCAGTCAGAGCGTGATGCCAACCACACCACCTCATTCTAGTGCCGAGGTCATGGAAAGCATGGGGCTCTACCTCCGTGCCCCCCAAGTGCCTTCAAGGCATGTTACAGGAATACCTTTTTTTATTATTATTATTATTATTATTATTATTATAAGATAATGATTTTATTTAAATTTACAATTTTCATTAAATATAATATTGCACTGTTTAAATCGTAATATAATTAACTATTTTATTTTCGAATGACGTACGAAATGTAATTAAAGTGAAAAGATACATTTGCAGAAAGTCTGTAGACTTCGTTATTACTATTAACATAATTAGTAGTATGAATTGGAAATGTTTGGATGTTGCATAGGATCTCCCACCACCACTGCCTGAAGAGGAAGACTTTGCATCTCAAAATGGTCCCTGCAGCAGCAGTAGTACTAGTACTGTTATTGCCATCCAACCGGAGAGGGAAAGATCAAGACATAATTTTTTTGTGCCTGATCCAAATCAAGAATTGGTGGATAGCCTTCCATTGTGCCTTGGGAACAAAGATTACTTGAAGGACTTTGCTACATTACCAGGTATCCAACATAATTCAACAGTCCAGGTGTTACCGGTAAATTACATGCAGGAACCACTGTAAACAAGAGGTCAGGAAACAAAATTGATTAAAATTAATGGAGTAATGTAGGCTTGTGTGTCTGAATATACAAAGAAGCAACCATATAACGAAATTTGTAAGTTACGTCATTTTGTAATATTTGTTTACAGATGTCTCCGAGGAAGAAGACAATGGAAATGGTACAATCAAGATTGTACACTTTGGAGTTGTGTAACTACTACAGCAGCTGTAAATATGGACGCCATAATCTTGCCGCTTTGTGCAAGTCATACTTCATCTGTATATATACTCATGGATATACACCTAAGTGCCAAATATCTTCCAATAAATTAGTGTAGATGCACAGTATATAGATATAGATAAATGCTTCAGAAGAAAATATGATGTATGAACATACATTGCGAAACAGAGTAAAATATCAAAGATAAATATGATACAGTAAAATATTACATATATTTTGGTAAAACGTAATATGGCGAACGCCAATAGAGAAAGTTATTCCCACCCGCGCCGCTTGGCATCTCGCTCGCATGCTCTCTCTCTCTCTCTCTACTATCTGTCACGCTTCGATGGATCACTGCCTCGTCTCGCACGTATTTCGTAACACGTACTAACAAAATGCACGTATTTCATAACATGTACTAACAAAATGCATGTATTTCATAACATGTACTAACAAAATTGGGGCATTAGACAACAGCATAAAACCAATTAAACAACACTCACCTGTTAACTTCGCACTGCCCCACTGTCCAATGCACACCATCAGTAGCATCGCTTTTCGGCGCTAATTTCATATTTTTCCCACAAGTTGGACACTCATAATGACTAGCAAGTAGTTACCATCCATGCTCCTCATAGTACCTTACAGTATCCGCCTTCAAATTCTCCCTGCACAATTTGAGGAAGAAGTACATGTCTTCGGTACGGCTCATCACTACACGTGGTTCCGTCTGTACACGAAGCTCCACCAGCGCGCGTTAACAGTTATGCCACCCCTACCAAGCTACATTCACAAGCCCGCCACTTTGTACCTACACTATTTGGTCATTGTCCCCCGCGCCATTCTTCTGCAATATGTTATGGCAATTGCCTTAAACATAAATACATTAATTTTCCCTTCTACCCCCAACTCGCCTCGGTAGCCAAGAGGTCTAAAGCGTGACCAAAAAGCGTGCGTTTAGTGTTTAGTTACGAACTTACTCGGATCGAATCTTACCCACTGCGAAGTCATAAGAAAAAAAAAAAAAAGAGAGAGACATGAAGCAAGGAACAGAGAAGGAGAGGCTGGAGAGAGAGACAGAGAGGGAGAGAAAGGAGAAACAGAGCCAGACAGGATGAAGTTCCTCTTTTGGTTCATAGATGTCGCATTTTTGTTCCACTTTCCTACACTAGATGTCACCCCACCCTAAATCCCTATTTCCACTCTTTCCCACTAGTGTGTGTGGTGAGCTTGTAGGGGAAAAGTGGAAAGGGGTCGTGGGTGGAGCTTAGCGTTCGCCGTATTACGTTTTTACCTATATTTTAACACTTCCTTAAAAGTGTTAACATGGATTAGGAAAGCTAACAAGATGAATATTGCAATTTGTGCGCTATTGAATTAGCCCCTCTTCCATTCTTCTCTTTCTTTTTGGTCAATACAAATTTCGATTAAATATTCAAATTACTATAATTTTATGATGGCTTGAACGGGGAGAGAGCCATTAATCCTTCCCATTGAAGATTTTAAGGAACCAACCTGGACAAATACCCAATATATATATATACACACACTAATAAAAATAGAGAAATATGATACTATATGTTCTGACATCATATTGGATTTCTGAAGTATGAGATTGAAAGCCATGTTTAGAAGACGAACAACTCTTCCAATGATATTAATTTATATTATAGTGTTTTACTGTGAAGTACAAATATATTTTCAAGTATTTAATCTTTTTGTAGTTCACAATAACAATTTAATCTCAGTGGTGATGTATTAGATACAGGCTTCCATCTCTCAACACTAAATTTGTACAATGCTGCTTCCTCCTGGCCCCACATGATATGGAAATATACATAGTCTGTAAAACAGCACATTTATTTTATTAGAACTTTTTAATTACACAATGATTCTCATTACTATACTCAAAATATACAATTTTATACTATACATTCGTGAAAGTAGTAACTCAGCAGTAAAACAAATACCATTGCCGTCCATACATAGTATGAACTATATAACAATTGTATCTTTAGCATAAATAAATATATATTTTGTACATTTTTATACAGTCTATTTCTTTTTCGTAGTTGGACCTCCTAGTTCTTCCAATTGTGTCTTCAGTTCCAACAATTCCACATCCGGTATGTACCGTTCTTCCTCAAACTCTTCCTTATGCTCTTGAACTGTCATACTTACTCCTTCTGGTAAGGCTGTCTGTAATACCTCAAAGAATATCGAACCTATTGTAGATGGTAGGTCTATCACCTGTGTGGGAAAACAGTGAAATGATTTTCGTATACTTGCTATCAACTATATTATGAAGTTTCCAAAAAAGAAAATTATAGAAACGAGCATAGTTTAAGTGATGGAATAACATTACAAATTCAAAATTTACGGAAGGTTTCTGTTTTTTTTTTTTTAATATATATTGTATCTTATTTTGCTTGTAACTTTTTATTCTTTCCAAAACCAATGTAATTTCTAATTCCGGTAAAATTACTTTTTTTTTTTTTTTTTTTTTGGTTTAACAAAGTGTATGCAGCTTTTTCATAAAAAAAATTAATTTGTACAGTATTTAATCTCGATAAATGTTCTTTTCGAAATGTCCAAATTTCATTATCATACAGAAAGTCGAAATTGCAGTTGCATACTTAAGTCTTGTTCTCTTTGAAACCTGGTTCGGTTTGAAATTTTGATTTAATATATTCAATATTTGCTCGTATTTAACTATTTTTGCTTGAAATTATATTTCACCTTCAAATGGATATTGGCATCCTAGATACAAATTAGTTGAATCCATTTACTTGTTCTAATACTGTATTCTCTAATATTATTTTATTTCTTACAAGTTGCCGATTTGAAAGAGGTTACAGTTTTAGATTTCGAAGCTGAAATGCTTATACCAAAATCATCCGAAACACTATTCAAAAGAAAAACACTTATTTGTAAATCACTTTCTGCATTAGACATAATTATCATATCATTGTATATAATATGTTCAAGCTTATGTTATGGATAAATTCTGAAGTACCAGCTCCAAGAGAAAAGATAACTAAACATCAGAAATGTTCAATAGATATTCATTTGTTTATTTAGTTTAATGATTATAAAGAGTCTCCCCCAATGGCCTAATTAATGGTTATCATGCTTTCTTCTGGACCTAAAGCACTCGAGTTCGATTTTTAAACAAAAAAAAAAATCGTAAACTATAAAGCTGTTGGTTCCATATAACAGGTTTACTGCATGTGAAGTTTCCTTTCTTCATAAAAGGGCAAGAAATACGTAATACCTAATATTTTAATAAATAAAAGGTTCAAGAGCAAGATATGGTAAGTGCCTTTCCAATGATTTTTAATTATGGTTATTAGGTGTCTTTACTATCCATAGACTTTGTCTTCATAAGATGAAATATTTAAAACTCACACCAACAGACGGAGTATGAGGTCTTGAATATTGTGAAAATGCTGGTCATTTCATGTGAAGCTCAGTAAGCAACCTCTTCTTTATAGTAAGTGACATAATCAAGAAAACAATCTGTCAGGATAGATCACTTGTGAAACTCTGCCAGGCATCCATACTGTCATTCAGTAAGAATAATCCCCACTCATTTAGGTGACAACATTGAAGTATACAGTGAAGTTAATTTACGACCCAGGGGACAATATCAGTCGTCATTGTTATCAGTTCAAATAGGAAGGAAATATCAAGCTAGAAGATCAACTGACAGAAGTAAACTGAAAGACATATTGCAATGTATGAAATGGATACCTCCACATTCGACCTCATATTTTTAAGGTTTGAAGTTTATCGATGTAGATGAACACAGAGTCAGGGAAGATGAAGTTTACGAAAATCAATTAATTGTGACTGCAGTGTACTCATTGCTCTCTTGAAACACCAAAACACAAGAATAACATATTAAAAGACACTTGATTCTTAAAAGTGGTCCTTTTCCTTTAATTTCTTAGCTTGTGGTGTGTCTATTAATAACATGTCAAGAAGTGTATGTAAAGTCCACACCTGTGGAGTAACGGTCAGCGTGTCTGGCTGCGAAACCAGGTGGTCTGGGTTCGAATCCCGGTCGGGGCAAGTTACCTGGTTGAGGTTTTTTCCGGGGTTTTCCCTCAACCCAATACGAGCAAATGCTGGGTAACTTTCGGTGTTGGACCCCGGACTCATTTCACCGGCATTATGACCTTCATATCATTCAGACGCTAAATAACCTAGATGTTGATACAGCGTCGTAAAATAACCCAATAAAAAAAAGTGTGTGTATGTATGTATGTAAAAAAAAAAGAGAGTAACCATCAACTATAAATAACAAAGTTATGAATATGCTTCAAAATTTGTGCTTAACATGTATTTCAATAATATAATATGTTGCCTGTTTTCTATATTCACTCATGGTCTAGTGGTCAGAGCTTCTGGCTATAGTTCATGAGGTCCCGGGTTCGATTCCCGGTTAAAGCACAGGAATTTTTCCTTAAAGGGGATTATTCCTGTATTCGTCCATGGTCTGGAATTTAGGTTAAGTTTAGATTTAAGACCTCTCCTGGCACCACATTATCATAATCATCCTATCACATCATTGGGGTAATGTAACTCCGCCTTCCAGGCGCTCCAACCTCAGAAGTGGGTTACAATTAAGCCACAGCCAGGAGAGAAGACCAGAAATGTCGAAAAGACAACTTGGTGGCACTGGATTAAATATATATATATATATATATATATATATATATATATATATATATATATATATATATATTCACTTTGTATTTTCTTCTATTTCAGTATAAAAAAATTAGGAAATTTATTTTATGTTTTTCCAAAACTAAGTTACTTGGATGGCACTTACCATCTTTTACTCCTGAAACCTTCAAATACTTAAAAGAAATATCTCAAGCTCTCAATTTCACAGGTTGTGTCTTTTTTTTTATATTTACTTTCCCGCAGGCTACAAAAACCATCTTGTAGGCTATAAAGCGACCTATGGGCTAGGTTAGCTAATATCATGAATTATGTAACATACCTGAATATTTCTTTCATAGATAGGAAGTTTATATTCCGATTCCACAACAGTGCTTTGTGGTTTGTATTTTTGAACTTGTATATACTGAGGAGGTATTGCCCATCTGCAAAGAAAATTATGTATAAGAATATATTAATTCATTATCAGCAAAAGTAACAAGTTCAACCCTTAACCCGAAATACCAGTCTGCCAGGCCGGTATGGTATTTATTTCTTGAATATTTGCAACACTGCTTAATATTATGTCTTATTCTTTGAGCTATGTTTTCTTTAGTCCTTCTTTAGGTATGCTGTAGTGTGGTTGCCATCTAAATCTGTTCAGTGCATTGTTGTCGCTGTTTCTTATTAAAGTATGTAATTATTGTCTGCTACATTTGCCAGTCTCACAGACTGGTATTATCACCACAGCCTCATGCTTAACATGTCGGCATCACACAATAACGTGCGGTGTGCTTTTAAAACATAATTCTGCCGAGCGATTGTTGCTCTGTAGGTTTCACTCTAAGCGTCACGTTGTAATGTCTACTTCCTTGATAGGAATAAGCACTAGTTTGTTATATTGTTAAATGGCTATTATTATTATTATTATTATTATTATTATTATTATTATTATTATTTCATATACGAGTACGTTGACATTTTCAACTCTTAATAATAATTCTTTAACAATAATTTTTAATCACATACCTTAATGTTCGTCCCCAGCACAAGACATTGCAACCTCGGTTTTAGACCACATGGATTAGATAAGTAGGTGTCATTTAATAATGGAAGCAGCTTGCTGGTTGCAATATTGAAATTGAGGCGAGTGATTGGAGTGGCGACACAAGAAATTGAAAACAAGAATACAATTAAATTTCAAAGACCTGCCGAATGTTATGCACGAGGCCACTCAAAGACCTGCCGAATGTTAACCATGAGAGCGTGGCGATAATATATCGTATTACATAGTAGTTCATGAAGTTCAATATTATTGTAAGTATGTTTTGTGTTTAATTTCTTTTCGGTAATTGGTTTCTATTATGTTCCACAGTTACTGCAAACATATCTCAACATATCGGTTATGTCCACTACATCTAATCCGCCATTACATAAAATGATGTAATAAATAAATATAAATAAAATAAAATTATGCCCACTGATCCTAATTTTCGGAAAATAATACAGCAATGGATGGAAGATGAAGATGAAGATGAAGTAGGTGAATATACACATTTCGATGATTTTGCCCAAACCCTGATTTTATCATCCCTAGTGCTAATCAGTCTGAAACATCAGATTCAGAGTCAGATGAGTCATTAGAAAGAGACATACAAATCCCTAATGAAGTTGCCAGATTAGAATAGAGATGAAACAGCCCCACCTAGTTTTCCTAATACTTCAACAAATGACGTATATCTTGAAGAATACAAGTTTGTATGGTACAGCCAACCCCAACGAAAAACTACAAAAACGCCTTCACACAATATTATTCGAGATCTGCCTGGTATTACCACATCTGCTAAAGACTTCGGTAGTGCAGCTGCTCCTGTACACATCTGTAACCTGCATCTGGTTAATTGATAAAAATAAATTGTATTGAATTAAATATTTTAAATTACATTTATTGTAAAATGTGTGTTTATTGATAAAAATATATTATCTTGGATTAGAAGTGCCTAAATTACTCATAGGAACAATAATGAAATATGCCCAAGGTCAATTTTTCTGTAAATGTGATTTTAAATGTATAGTCAGGTTAAGGGTTAAAGCCCTTAACAACAGTTACCACCACCAACTTTCATGGATTAAGCCTACTAGACTCGTTACAGTCTCACGAAGGGCTGAACTATGCTATTCAGTTTCCTTGCTTTCCTTATGGTTCTTATATTCATAGGTCCATATTTGTTAACCTTCAAACATAATATTTTAGTGCACAAGTGCATTGTTTTTAATAAGTTTTTAACATGCTATATTAACCAAAAAATTATCAAGCATCAATGAAATTGCTGATAGCAAAATAGTATTTTTGGCGAGAAGAGACCAAAGATTCGCCGTGAGATTACCTGACATTCACCTTACAGTTGGGGAAAATAAAGTAATCAGTCCATGTGGGATTTGAACCCATTTCCAAGTGCAGCCTTAGATCATGAGTCCAAATCATTACCAGAGTTACACTGGTGGTCCTTCTGTATCGGTTCATAATTATCACGATGTATGAATTCGACACATTTTGAAAATGAAAAATAGAACTGGAGCACCCGGAGAAAATTCCTGTATTACTGGATCACGGGCTTGCCCAACACAAGTTATAAATCGGAGTACGCCAAGGATCGAACCTGGGTCCACAAGATTATAAGTCCAGCGCTCTAGCCAATAGAACATCCAGTGCTCTAGCCACTAGAGCACTGTGGTGGCTTTCCAGTCTATTGTAGTACCACCTAAAATGAAACCGTCGACCAACTTGCAATACCTAAAAAACAAAAGGCATTTACATAATGCAAGAATCAAGTTGATCACTCACATTAAAAAAACCACTTAAATTTTCTATAAACAGTAATTAGAAAATGCACAGTAGAAATGCTTTCAAAGATTCTGCATCAGGTAAATCATGGGAATATTTCATCAATGACTAATCCATTATACAAGAAGACTCTAAAAAATATACTGACACAATTTCGGACATCTAACTCAAGACCAAGCATTTATACAAAACTGGAATTTCAGTGAATTGTACAGTATGCAGAAAGGACAACCATATGAAATATTAAGTTATATACAATAGATTTCCCAACATAGTAGTAATATATAAAAGCGAATGACAAAGATCTCCAATATGACATTCTGTATAAAGACAAATATACATACCCATCTTCAACTTCTATATCCATGCTCTGTGCAATCTTATTCACTAACTTCTGATAATTCTCCAGAACTGGAAAATCGTACCCCTTCAACTGAATGTTAAGTGGATTGTAGAGTGGAATTTTTGATTTCCCAGTCTGAAATTAAATAAAATGTTTTTTATGCATACTCATTAATTTTTAAATCAAAATATTCGTACAACGAAATGACACCAAATTTCTAAAATAGCATAGGCCTACCTCAAGATAATCAGGCTCATAGAGTCCTTTAGAACGTTGTTGTGTAACAGATGGTAAATTCGGAAATGTTAGTCCTTTTCCTTTGTGTAAAATCTCCAAAGATTTTTTCTGAAACTTTAGAAAAATACATAGGCTACATTTGTTAAATGGCTAAACTAGCGCTGAGGTAGTTTCCTTCCTATTCTGCTTGCATATTATGAATCTGTGACAGGTTAGGTTTGGTTAGTTTAGGCTTTTATTACGTCTTGCATATATGATCAACTGAATCTCCACAAAAAATTCCTTATAAATTGAACGATTTCACTTCCGATATCACCGAAAATACCTCAGCGCTAATCCCACCAATGATTCCATTTTAATGGTCACATTTTATGAGGAGGCACTAGAAATAAAAAAAAAAAAAAAAACTGTGTTATTTCTGTACAATTGCGTTACCACAGGAAGGTAGGAATGTAATTACATATTTGGCTTCTAATAGTCATACATACCATAAACAAAAGAAATCTTGGTAATTATTTTTATCTCTGTCAAATTTATATAGGATCGGCCAAGCGGCCGAGGTATGTGACACGGTTTAGTGAATTAGTTGAGATGTTATATAAGCAATTAGCCTACTAATTTTGTCACATATCTCGGCTCATGTCATGTAACTATCCCCTCAACTAACCCACTAACCTTGTCACATTTCTTGGCCGCTTGGGGTATAGTTAAGTGACATGAGGGTAAGCTTTTGGTTTTTTATTTTCTTTTTAAACATGTTGTAAATCCCTAACATTGGGGATTTTTAAGAAAAAAATTAACTCCATAAATTTGGCACAGAAATAAGAGTGGAAAATTACGGTGAAAGAGGTATTTAACCCTATATACAATATATTTACAGCATTATATACTATGTCATTACAATTAAGTTACTTATCAATGAAACATCTATATTATAATGCTGGTATATACTTTTGGTAGACAAACGCTTATGCCTTGCATATACGTATTTTGGTCGGTAGGTGGATGGGGATTGATATCCGCCTTTCTTTGGTAGCGCAATTATCTGAGCAGAAGATATTCTTATGATTTTCAGTTTCACCGGGATATTTTCTTGCCACACAATATGGTTAGGTTAGGTTAGGTCATAGCAATGTTGACCTAACTCGCATTGCTTAATTCCAATAGCATGTCTATCTATTTATACAAAAGGGGAATCCTACAAAAGCTTACCTGGCGTGTGAAAAAATGCAAAGACATGTTTTACAATGTAAATTAAAATCGTGTTTATTAATGTTACAAACAGATCTACCAACAGTAATTTAAATTATTACCACTATCGATTCGTTACGTATGTATCGACATGTTCACATTAGAGAACTATCGCAAGTCTCCAGTATCGAATTTGTCGATATTTTGAAAATAATCGAAAAAAATGAAGTCTGATTACAAAGTGTTCATAAAAATTAAATAACAGTAAATTAAATTTACTAATAGGACCATCGCTTCCTTAAATGTGGAAAATGTATTACAATTACACTAGATTTGCAACACCAGTACTCTTATGTGGGTTTTATTGTTTTTATATTTAATATAACAAAATGTTATAGATATTAAATTTATTGGAGGCATCAAGAGCGCAACGATTTTTGAAATTGTAACTAACATGTGACGCGGGAAGCGGGAACGCTATTGAGAGCTTCCAACAATGTGTTAAGAAACGCACTATCCTGGAAGAGAAAAGAGACGTAATTAGAAGACAGAATTTCAATAATATGATTAAATTATAAGAGGAAGAGTTGGTGACGAAAAAAACCTATAGAACTGTGTCGAGTTTGTCGTAATGATTCTTTAATTATAGCGAAGACTGTTGCAACTATAACGTAAGTTTCATATTGTGGTGAAAGTATTTTAGTAAATTAATTACTCTTTTACTATGCATATATTGTATAACAGTCGACAAATTTCTATCCAAATATAGAGATGGCTGTACCTGTAGAGGTAAGAAGGCTTTAGCTATATTATAGCCCTCTTGCGCCTCTTGTGTAGAGAAGCGTGAGTAAAGGGCACCAGGTTTCTCTAATAGTCCATGAGTCGTTTTCATAAAAAAAGATCCTTAAAAAAACTGATGGAAAGGTTGCGTTAGATTTGGTAGAAGTTTGTTTTTCGTGTTCTTTCTTGACTGTAGCATTGTAGCGAACAAATTGTACAGTACATTGACAGACAGGATTTTGGGAAAATTCATAATTTCATCACTCATAATTTTGGTAACATAAGGAATAAATAATTTGCAGTGGTAAAGGATTCTGGTCCCTCGTTCTTACAGTGTAAGTTACCGGTATTTCATTTTTTTATGCTTCATCCATTGTCTACCGATACTGAAATACTATACTACTACTACTGTACTACTGTTGATACTCCATATTATTACCGGTACTATTAGGTACTACTACTAATAAGGTTTGGTGGCTAAACTGAGGTAGTTCCCTTCGTACTCCTCTTATACACTTGAATATAGGCTACGAATCTGTGACTAGTTAAGTTTGGTTAGTTTAGAGTTTTGTTATGTTTTGCATATACGATCAAAAAAATCCCTTACAAATTCAACCATTTTCATTTCCAAAATCACCGGAACTACCTCAGTATTAGTTTCACCTAATTTATTTATTTATATGTACTTCTATCTATCTACCTGTCCATCTGTTTATCTGAATGTTTGTCATACTACTCTTTTAGTCTTTCATGTGTAAGTCCAGCATTGTGTCCATACAACTACACATGAGAGTCCTGGGTAACCTATAATCTTCCAAATAGAGAGTAACAAATTACGTTTCAATTGTGTACTGTTTAGTTTCAAATATGTAATTTCAGTACTACCCGTGTCACCTGAGCTTACCGTGGCGTAGAGTGAGGTTGCCATTGCCTCCCGATGTTTATAAAAACATAACTTCGGTGTCTATGGAACGCGAGACAGTTACCGGGTCGAAAGCTTGTTTTTTTTTATTTTATTTTTTTATTATTTTTTTTTTTGTCGCAATGTTAGTGAGTAGACGGAAGAATATATAAAGGATGCTTTAGACGAAGTCGGTATTATTTCAAGTAATAATGCAACCGATTACCTTATGACCTTAAGTTGAACAAGATTCCTTGGGATCTTCAGCACCCTACAAAAATATATTCCATTTAATTATAATAATAGATCTATATTAATATTATTTATATGTTATATACCGGCAGAGTATTATAAATTAGGTACAATAACTTTATTTGCTCCTCTTTCTATGGCATTTTCTAAGGAAAGAATGAGATCTGCCCTTCTTTCATCTCCACAGAATTTCAGTGGATTGTAAATTATCATACTGTTTTGAGAGTTATAAACTTGGGAGATTGTTTCTTCTTTGAAAGAATTTCCATATTTTGTCACAATTCCACTCTCAGCTACATATTATTTTCTGTGTGACAATTCTACATTCACATTGTAAATTATAGCCTCAACCGCAAACATCACAAGAAAAAAAATAACCGAAGAAACCGTCGATCTTATCCGAAATGCATTCAACCGAAGCCCAAGAATATTTACTTGCTTGTGGAATCAAGCTCCTGTCTCTTTAAGAATTCTATCCCGCTGAAAAATTGATTTCGACGTAGGTGGATCCACGTTGAATTCTAGACTCTGGTAACAGATTTAAATTCAGCAAGTCAAAGCATGCACTTCACTTTTTGATGTGGTGTCCACATTTTACGTTCAATTAGAATGTTTAATGTCGACTATTAGCAATTTGTGACATAAATCGCAATGATAAATCGTATCTTTTTTGTTTTCTTGAATTTTATTGCCTTATTGCACCGTTTCTCAAACTATGGTCCGCGGACCACTTGTGGTCCTCAAGGTCTGCCCTTGTGGTCCTTAAAAAAAGACAGAAGAAAAAATAAAATTCAAACGAATTGGCGTATCACACTATAGCTGAAAATCTCAGAGTTTGTAAATGACACATGGCAATCGCCTTTCACTTTTTCTCCCAGTACTGACATTTTATTTACCCTACCCGTCTATCGTCTTCCCACTCTACTCTCAGCAACAAAAGAGGGATTTAAAGCACTATGAACGTGGTGTTTCTCGCTGTCTTTTCCGTCCACATCTGGCGCCGTGTGTGTAACCCAGCTAGGGATTATTCGAGTTCATAACAGGACCAAAGTCCCGAACCTTTTCATTATTTATGACTTTCTTAATAGTTTGGCGACACCAGTCTACACATTGAAATGGTCACGTACTGTGCGTCGTACACCAATAATAGAACATGCAAAATTGCATCTTTACTTGTTCTGGGGCATGTTTCTGGATTAATTTTTTTTATTTCCGTTTTTTGCAGATGACGATATAAGACATTTTTTTCTATTAACATTAACTTAATTAGTTAATACTAATATAAAATTCCATGTATTCTGGGTCCCTATTATCACGGCATGGTGCGTCCTCGGGAGGAAATTAAACGCAGAATAAATATGGGAAATGCCTGTTATTATTCGGTTGAGAAGCTTTTATCATTTAGTCTTCTGTCAAAAAATCTGAAAATTAGAATTTATAAAACAGTTATATTACTGGTTGTTCTGTATGGTTATGAAACTTGGACTCTCACTTTGAGAGAGGAACAGAGATGTGTGTGTTTGAGAATAAGGTTCTTAGGAAAATATTTGGGGCTAAGAGGGATAAAGTTACAGGAGAATGGAGAAAGTTACACAACGCAGAGCTGCACGCATTGTATACTTCACCTGACATAATTAGGAACATAAAATCCAGACATTTGAGATAGGCAGGACATGTAGCACGTATGGGCGAATCCAGAAATGCATATAGAGTGTTAGTTGGGAGGCCGGAGGGACATAGACCTTTGGGGAGGCCGAGACGTAGATGGGAAGATAATATTAAAATAGATTTGAGGGAGGTAGGATATGATGGTAGAGGCTGGATTGATCTTGCTCAGGATAGGGACCAATGGTGGGCTTATGTGAGGGCGCCAATGAACCTCCGGGTTCCTTAATAGCCAGTAAGTAATTAATTATTTCTACATTAAAATGTAAGTATACTGGTATTAAAATATGCTACATAAATGATAAATTTGCCTTTAAAGGGAACAAGAGTAAGGTGGTCCGCGGAACTGTTCTAACTTAAAAAAGTGGTCCTCACTTCAGAAAAGTTTGAGAAACGCTGCCTTATTGTATAGATTTCTAGCATTATTGTTATAAAATAAAATCTTGGAGAATTTCTACATCGTGTGCCAAACATATAATAATAAAATAGCCTTCTGTTAATAAATGATGAACAATTATTTCTTGATACCTCTAGCCCGGACACGGTGTATTTTCTGTAAACTTCAGTTAATATGAATAACTTCAGAAAATTCGTTAGCTTTAAATTAAGACGAAATAACCTTAAGTTAGTATTTATACAACCAAAAATTCTCAGTTAAGTATAACTGAAGATTAATTTGATGTCTTAATCTGAGGTTCTGACCTTGACTGCTTGTTCCATTCATTAAACTGCTCGGGAGTAAACAGTTATTATTAGCGAGCTAATTGTTCGTTTATTATTCTCTCGAGGAAAAGTAAATATATGAAGTCATATTTACGAGAATTCAGCATTGTTTCACTGAACCTCTGAGTCATCCTTTCTTGTATATTAGTAGGCCTAATCATTTCTATCAGATGAGCAGGATATGGCGCTGCGGCCTGCACAACAGCAGATGTTTCACTTCAATTAAAATGCATTATAACTGTCAGAGCTGGCGCTCGAGATTGGTCTCGTAAGTCCGTTTACTTTCGCAGAAACGAACAGTTGCACGAATAAGTGATTAATAATTCAACAGAATATAAAGCAAAAGAGTATCAATGTGACATATTCTTAATAACTAGGCCTACGTATTTTGTACATTCTACGTGTTTCGCAACAATTCAGTTCCTTTATCGTGTTGTGTTGTGAATGATATTCAAAGTTAATAATTCTCTTGAACTGTTTATTCAGATAATTTAATATGCACCCAATTCGTTCTCTGAATTGTAGGCCTACGTGAAAGACATGTTCTACGGGGCATATCTTAATTATACCGACAAACTTTGGAATCGGTAGAGAACTATTTTTTAGGCATGTTTTGTTAAGGAAATCACAGGAGGTGACGTTTACGATCACACGTCGCTACTTTTGCAGCGCTGCAGTACAAAAAACTGCGCAACTCTCGTACTGCGACGTGTGAACAACGGTGCAACCCGAAAAGTAGCGGCTGCCGAACCTGCTGCCCGCTACTTTTCCATGCTGCGCGCAACTTAAAAGTTGCGACGTGTGAACAGGGTTCTCAGGGTTACTGCCGCAGCATTTTTGATATCGGTTTTGTTGAAACTTTCGCTGCGGTTGCAACCAGTGTTACCACCCAAATGTGTCAATGATACTTTTATTGTTTGGATATATTTTAATGTTAAATGTGATGAAAATAAATTATTTGTAACAGTTATTAATTACACAACACAGTCTGAGCATAATTGTTGACGATATAATTCATTTTTTAAATTTTCCGTAGCGTAGTTCCAAACAGGAGGGTTGCCAACATTGATTACGTGAATTTACTGTTGGTTATCATTTAAGTATATAGGCGTTTTTAAAAGCTTTATAGTAAAAATAATGTCAATTTCTGAATACTAGATACGACAGAAAAGCAAATAATAGATAAGGAAGCTTTCGCATGAGTTTCTTAATAATGCGAACATAACCACAAAATGTATATTGAGAAGTCAACACGGAGATGGGAACCTGCAGCATGACTGCGGCTGCAAAAGTAGCGCCTTGCGTGTGAACAGACTCGCAACCTCCAGTTGCAACTTTTGCAGCACTCGGGTTGCGCAGCACGAAAAGTAGCGTGCAGCGCGCTACTTTTGGCTTACGTGTGAACACAACACGCAACTTTTGCAGCTGCAGTATAAAAGTAGCGCTGCAAAAGTAGCGACGTGTGACCGTACCTTTAGTTTCAGTGCAGCAGGGTATCATGTAATTATTTATGTTGTCGAATTGTTGTTGTTTAGTCAACTGTCCGAAGACAGGTCTGAACCTCACAAGTAATACCAACAAGGCACCACTTATGAGGCGGTGGCTGAGTGGTAGACCTTCAGTCTGTCATGCAGGCTGTCCGGATTCGAGTCCCGATCAGACCTGGAATTTTTCATTGAAAAATCCATAGGGACCCTTATGACGGATAAGGTCGCAGATGGGGGCTTTCTAGGGGTTTTCCGGTTTCCTCACATTAGGAATCTACATCATTTGGTCAACATTTCTCCATTCCGTTATCATTTCATAGCATTCCCCGAATGCTGGCTGGTGACGCACGGAAAAGGTTGGCCTAGGGACGAGTGGGGGTTGCCTGCTCAAAACCTGTTATACGCAGCGAACCTTAGTACAATCAGCCGGTGTGGGTTTGGAAATGCTCCTAACTTGAAGATTAGTGCAATAGATCTTAAAAGGTCGCAACTTCCGAAATTCCACTCCATTCCATACTACAGAGTCTTTTGGACCATAAGAGGAAAAGGAAGTGTACATATAATAGTATTCTTCACCTGACATAATTAGGAACATTAAATCCAGACGTTTGAGATGGGCAGGACATGTAGCATGTATGGACGAATCCAGAAATGCATATAGAGTGTTAGTTGGGAGGCCGAGACGTAGATGGGAAGATAATATTAAAATGGATTTGAGGGAGGTGGGATATGATGATAGAGAATGGATTAATCTTGCTCAGGATAGGGACCAATGGTGGGCTTATGTGAGGGCGGCAATGAACCTCCGGGTTCCTTAAAAGCCAGTAAGTAAGTAAGTACATATAATAGTAACATTACTTTACTGATTCTGTTAAACTATTTGTGATATAACAATACCGGTAACTTTAATATTTAAACCAGTGATGTCAATATAATATAGATCTAAATGAGTGTTATGATGCAAACGATATAATAATTAGCCTACATGTAATTAAATACTATTTTGTTATTATTGTAATCCACTCTAAAAACATATCCATTACTTGATTACTACATGAAAGAACACAATTACTTCCAAACACTCCAAAATCGGAGCTAAGCTGTAACAGGAAGGTACTGAAAATTTCACGCCATCAGAACTTAAAGCGGAGCTGTGATGACGTAACAAACAGTAGTGGATTACAAATGAAGACATTATTACATAAACAACCCTTGTCAAAATTGCTATTTTTCAGGAGAACAATAAAAATAAATAGAACACATGTCAGCTGTTTCCGCACGACTGGTGTTTATCCTTGTGGCTATTGCACTTGACAGGGGTCGTTTTTGGAGTCTATAAACATTTGAAACAGTAGAAAATGTGTCCTTAACTCAATTTCATTAAAAATGACTAGGGATGTTTTTATAATAGTGTCTTCAAATGTACTCCGCGCGAGTACTAGAGGATTAAGAAGCGTGTCGCATATCCGACGACTTGTAATACGAATAAACAATCAGCCAGTGTTGCAGGCAAGCTTTAATTCGTTAAATTGTAAATTATGTTTAATTAAAGACGCTCACAGTTACCGAGAATATATCAGCGTCGCCGGTGTGCCGGAATTTTGTCCCGTAGGAGTTCTTTTACATGTCAGTAAATTTACTGACATGAGCCTGTCGCATTTATGCACACTTAAATGCCATCTACCTGGGCCGGGATCGAACCGACTGCGCCACCCAGGCCGACATTAGTTCGTTATTTATTCCGATGAAACACAGTGAAATCATTTCCGCAAACAAATATTGTATAGCATTGTTATTATTATTATTATTATTATTATTATTATTATTATTATCATCATCATCATTGTGGGTGGTAATAAATTGAGAACTGTCGGGATATCACAGAACCGGAGTACCCGAAGAAAACCTCAGTGTTGTCTGCACCACGGACTAGTCCAACACAAGTTTTCAGGGTAAATCGACCGGGATTTGAATCTGGATCCCCATATACCATTTAAAGTTTTATTATTCTGTCTTTTCTCATACGCTCGTTATAATACAAAAAACATTGACTTATATCGCTTTAAAGTGAAAAAAAAAAAAAATTCATGAAATATTATTTCTAATTGGACAAATGGTATCGGCGTAGCTCAGGCGGCAGCGTGTTTTCCTACTAATCCGTAGCTATGCTCTGACGTAGATTCTATTCCCGCTTGGCCTGATTACTGGTTGTGTTTTTTCCGAGGTTTTTGTCAACTGCCAGGCGAATGTCAGGTATTTCATGGAGGATCCTCGGCCCCATCTTGCTGTCACAAATTCTATCGACGCTAAATAACCTAGTAGTTGATATAGATTCGTTAAATAACCGATTATTATCCATTTAAAAGAGGAGTCGTAATATCTCAGTTGGTAGAGCAACGGACTGCGTACTACAAAGTCTCGTGTGGCAGAGGCATCTTTCTCATTGCTATCATAACATTTAGGATGGCTTCGAGGTGCACTCAGCCTCCTGTCAAATTAAGTACCAGTTCTTTCAGATGTTAAAGAAAAAAATTTGTGTTGTATCTGGGACACACCGGCACGTAGAATACTTCATCCAGTTTCGGGAATGAAACTACAGTTTTGTTGGTTTGAATGTTTTATTTTTGTTTCGGTTTACCAAAAATATAACGTGGTTTCTTCCTTCATTTGTCCGAAGCTTGTATACCCTTTTCAAACAACCCCTCCTGATAAATTACCTGTCAAATTCCTCAAAGATGTAGATTTTCTTATTAAAAGCTCAATTAAGGACATCCTACAACTTCCTGGAGATATTCCAGACAATATGTTGTATTCCGACAAAAAATTTAAAGGCTTAGGTATTTTCTGCGCACGTTGGGAAGCTTACTTGCAGCACATCAGCTCTTGCATGAAGTTTAATTGGCCTATGTGTAACAATATGTACATAAACAATACTAGATGCCTAATGGAGGAAGCTAACATTGTTTGAACAACCTACAAATCGATGGAACTGAACACCTAACTTCTACGAGAGGAGTAATAAACACCAGAAAAATTAGGACCGAATTACGCCAGCGATAGTACAACGCATGGTGCAATTTACCTCAAAAGGGAAAAGGAGTTATTCTGTATAGTGAATTCACTCCCTCTAACAAATGGATAACTAAGCCCGATGGAATGACTAGCGGTGAATGGAAGGAGGCTATCAAGATGACTGCCAACGTAAGTGCTGTAAGAGCCATACCCGGTAGGTCTCAGGTCTCAGGACAACCACTACAGGCGATGCCTCAGTGAGATAGAAACCCTTGGACATGTCCTGGGAGCCTGCCCTTATGGCGAAACATTGCGTATACATAGGCACCATGCAATTAGAACTAAGGCCGATGCCCTTAGAAAACAAAAATACACCGTCTATGAAGAAGTCCACGGAACTGCCGACAATGGCAGTAACAGACGAATTGACATAATCGCCATTAGCGAATCCCTGTCTCAGGGTAGCGAATCGACCCCACCATCAGGTTTGAAACGTATAAAGGATAACCTGAAGACGTGCATGAGGAGAAACGAGCAATCTACGTTCCAACCATCCCGTATTATAAAGATAAATGCCAACTTCACGATATCAGTGTTATGGGATTGATGTTTGGAGCAAGAGGAACGATACCTAACTTCTCTTCTCAATTCTGTAAGACCCTAGGACTGCACAATTTTTTTTCTGAATGAACTGGCGCTCCTCATAATTAGAGAGTCAGTCAAACTTTTACGGAACCACCTAAGTTATATGGACTCTAATTCAGTGTACTGAAAAAACTGACACACCATTATCATTTTTCTTTCTCTTATTAGCTTTGCTTTCATTGCTTCTTTACTTGTAACTTTTTTTTATTCTGTAAACTGCCATTGTTTGTTTGTTTGTGTACTTGTTTACTTTTTTTCTTACTCTGTTACCTTTTATAATCTATTTGTTCTTGTATTGTTTTTATGCTTTGTCTAATGGCAGCCTCTAATTTGAGGAAGCTCTAAACATTTAATATTTTAAAATTCATGTAGGAGAGTATACTGAGTCCTTCTGGGTTACCTCCAATGGGAGGCAGTTAACAATTCATTTATTCATTTATCCAAACGATAACAGCTCCCTGTATTAACAGGCTGCCACAAAGACAGAGCATATTGTGCAATAGGCAGTTGAAAGTATAAATAATATACATATGTTTAAGGTTAATGGAGTCTTGCAACAATGACAAGAAATGACTGAATAAATAATTAGGTACTACTTAATTAAGTTATTTGAAGATCACTGTTGACCGTAGAGATGGTTTCGGAGTAGAAATATGGATCCTCTCAGAGCTGCAAGAATGATGTCATCAATTTCCTTCCTCTATAGCCCAAAGACGAGAATTATTTATTAACCCTTAAATTGGCAAAATTTCTCACACTAGTTTATTAAACCGTGTCGGACTGTAAAGAAAACAACTATCGCAATGTCCATATTTTTTATGTAGTATTGTGAAATTTTATTAGAACATATAATGTGAGATATGTTAATAATCATTATTTACAGTAAAATCTTAAAGAAATTAATATCTAATGATGTATACCATAATAATAATAATAATAATAATAATAATAATAATAATAATAATAATAATAATAAGAGGATATGAAAGTGAAAAGAAGCAATATTAGATTATAAAATTCCTCTTTAGAAAATATGCCCACGACATAATTGAATCTCAGGTTAATAAAAACGCATCTAACGTATGCTTAAGTGGTATAACATATATATATATATATAATATAATATATAATATATAAAAGTGAATGTGGGTATGTATGTATGTTCTCAGTACAAATCTACACGCTTTGACCGATATGTGCCAAAGTTTGCACATTTAACCTTCATAACCAGGAGAAAAACATAGGCTACATTAAAATTGTGCAAATGGACGTTAAATTAATTAAACAATAAAAAATAAAAATAAGTACGATCAAACATTCATGTTTAATACTAAATTGCAGTCTTCCATAGTCAATTGTTTTTTATTATTGTCTGTTATATTCAACATTGACCTTCACGAGGCCATGGAAATTATAACACTAAAATAACATTATTTATACAGCATGAAGGCTAAAATCTAGGCAATTCACGCAATAAATATCTTTACGCAGTCCAGGAGCATATTATTAATTCCTCGATGCAGTTGTAGATAGTGAGCAGGCTGTGTTTTAGTCAACTGAATTCTTGAATTCTTTGAGACTACAAGGATTGCTACCATATAATTGTTTTAATACTTGATATTGAATCACCAATAGAACTATTGCGAAATATTGACCCACCAAAATCATCCAATGGAACAAGAATTTGTGTTTAAGAAGTCATTGGAAACAATATTAACTGGAAAAACGAAACGAGAAGATGTTTTTATCTCACGTATTCCTATGATACCCACTAACATCCCTTTCGATTTTAAGTAATTGCAATTTCAGTGCGACTAGCATTTGTAATGGCCATATTAAAATTATGATCAAGGACAGTCGCTCAAAGTAGCAGACATTAACTTAAAAACTGCGTGCTTTTCACATTCTTAACTATATTTTATACAAAGAAGTAGGGGGAAAAAATTATACACATCAAAAAGCAATTCAATGATACTTTTGTCATATTGCTAATGTAGTACGTGAATGCACGTAAGGCGACTGAAAATAACACTGTACTAATTCTAAAATATACGTCTCGCAGAATATTGTTGTTCATGTCAGAAAATATGTTACTACGAAATTCTAACTAAATAATTACGTTGCGAATGTAGTATGTTTTGCGTTGTGGAAATAACAATCTCTTAATTTCTAAAAAATAAAAACCGGTATATACGTCCCTGAGAATATTAGTCTTTATGTTAAAAAATGACTTATTGCGAATTTATATTGTATCTGTATTCTGTGTATAAAATAAGAATTAATATTATATGTTCTCAATTTGTGAGATATAGTTTCTCAAGTCATATAAAAAAATAGGCGTACAGCGGTTAAGGGTAAAATATCTTTTAATATAAATTAAATGATATACGTATATATTGATCTATCAGAGATAGTATCAAAATGGCAGCTGAGCAGAGCATAGGTTATTATGAAACTAAGAAAAAGAAACCGTGGTTTGATGAAGATTGTTGCATGGTAGTAGAAAGAAGGAAACAGGCAAAATTGAAATTCTTACAGGATCCAGTTGAGGAGAAGAGAGATAATGATTTCAATGAAAGACGGGAAGCAAGCAGTGGCGGCTGATTGACTGAGGCAAGTGAGGCCGGGCCTCAGTCACTTGGCTTAACTGAAATCAAATTTTGTGTTTTTATATAATGTATTAGATATTTGAATGAAGCATATATCGCTGTAGAAGCATTTGAAAACTTTGATGTATATAGACCTGTTTTGCAGTAAAATTTGTTCATGAGGCCGGGATCGCTCGTGCCGGGTCTGGCTTGTGATGTATATAGACCTGTTTTGCAGTAAAATTTGTTCCTGAGGCCAGAATCGTTCGTGCCGGGTTTGGCTTAATGCATTTCATGTCCTTTCGCGGGCTTTGAGTTTACGCTTAAAACGTAGTAGCTGAGGCACAATTCGGCTGGCCTGGTCAGGTTTCACTCCTCACATCCATGGGCCGGCCTCAAGAGTAGAGTGGGGTGGGAATAGCAGTGGTGACTTGTCTTCCTAACTAGGCCATAAATAACAAAATTCCAGCTCTTTGGCAGGCAGAAACCCACTCGAGATTCTCTCCCCTTATGTCTCGGTTTATGACATAAGCGAGGGTATTCTACTATTGTACTTCGTAATACAGTAGTGAATCTGGGCCAATGTTGTTATGCATTTCGGGAAAATATAAACAGAAACAAATGAGAGAAATAATGCTGGTGCAGTTAATTCATTGTTAGAGTGTCCTTTTTCGAGAAGAAATAATACTAAAAGAAAGGAAGTTTTAAATAAAGAGAGAGACTACCGAGATACCTACGACATCGCTGATAATTTTTCTGACACATTATCTTAAAACGCGAGCTTCTATTGCATCCTGGTATGGACAACATAAATGGTTATGTGGTAATGTGATGCAAAATAAACTTCTCTTGGCCTTGTTTGTTGCTGTCAAAGGAAAAAAATAAAAAGAAAAGAAAGAAAGGGGAATTTCAACACATAATATGGGATGCTTCATCACACTGAAACAATCACTGAAACTCAGAGCATAACAGCTTATTTGGTGAGTGAAATTGTTATTTTTCATTGATAGTAATAAGAATAGACTAATAATAATAGTAAGATAGTAATAAGAATAGACTAATAATAATAGTAATAATAATAATAATAATAATACAGTAATAATTATATTAATAATATAATAACAATAATAAAGTATATGATTATGTCTCGTGACGAGAATATTGTACGAAATGGAAATATAAAAATTGGAAATTTATCTTTTGAAGAAGTGGAGAAATTCAAATATCTGGGAGCAACAGTAACAAATATAAATGATACTCGGGAAGAAATTAAACACAGAATAAATATGGGAAATGCCTGTTATTATTCGGTTGAGAAACTTTTATCATCCAGTCTGCTGTCAAAAAATCTGAAAGTTAGAATTTATAAAACAGTTATATTACCGGTTGTTCTTTATGGTTGTGAAACTTGGACTCTCACTTTGAGAGAGGCACATAGATTAAGGGTGTTTGAGAATAAGGTGCTTAGGAAAATATTTGGGGCTAAGAGGGATGAAGTTATAGGAGAATGGAGAAAGTTACACAACGCAGAACTGCACGCATTGTATTCTTCACCTGACATAATTAGGAACATTAAATCCAGACGTTTGAGATGGGCAGAGCATGTAGCACGTATGGGCGAATCCAGAAATGCATATAGAGTGTTAGTTGGGAGGCCGGAGGGAAAAAGACCTTTAGGGAGGCCGAGACGTAGATGGGAAGATAATATTAAAATGGATTTGAGGGAGGTGAGATATGATGATAGAGACTGGATTAATCTTGCTCAGGATAGGGACCAATGGCGGGCTTATGTGAGGGCGGCAATGAACCTCCGGGTTCCTTAAAAGCCAGTAAGTAATAATTAATATCATAAACAAACATTTCCTATCGGAGGCACTTAAACTAGTTGCATCTGGCCTCACCGAGGATTTTGATCACCGGCCGCTACTGGAAGCAAGTCGTACACTTAGGAATAAAAAGAGAGGTTACTTGAAGGAAAAACTGAATGAGGTAGAAACAAATAGTAAGAATAAAAATATTCGAGATTTATATAAGGGTATAAAGGAATTTAAGAACGGATATCAGCCAAGGGTAAACGTGTTCAAGGATGAGAATGGTGACTTGCTTGCAGACTCTCCATCAATTCTAAACAGATGGAAAAACTATTTTGCGCAACTACTAAATATACATAGGCCAAATAGAAATGATCGGGACGAATTTGAAATACAAACTGCTGAGCCATTTGTACCCGAACCCACGCTTTCAGAACTCGAAATTGCGATAGAAAATCTGAAAAAGTACAAGTCTCCAGGTATCGATCAAATTCCAGCAGAATTAATACAAGAGGGTGCAAGGGCATTATATAGCGAAATTTATAAACTTGTACTTGCTATTTGGGAAAAGGATATTGTACCAGAACAATGGAAGTAGTCCATAATTGTACCTATTTTTAAAAGGGGGGACAAAACCAACTGTGGTAACTTTCGAGGAATATCACTTTTGTTGTCGTCGTACAAAATTTTGTCCAATATTCTTTTGAGAAGATTAACTCCGTACGTAGATGAAATTATTGGGGATCATCAGTGCGGTTTTTGGCGTATAGATCGACTATTGATCAGATTTTTTGTATTCGACAGATAATGGAGAAAAAATGGGAGTATAAGGGTACAGTACATCAGTTATTCATAGATTTCAAAAAGGCATATGACTCGGTTAAGAGGGAAGTATTATATGATATTCTTATTGAATTTGGTATTCCCAAGAAACTAGTTCGATTAATTAAAATGTGTCTCAGTGAAACATACAGCAGAGTCCGTATAGGTCAGTTTCTATCTGATGCTTTTCCAATTCACTGCAGGCTAAAGCAGGGAGATGCACTATCACCTTTACTTTTTAACTTCGCTCTAGAATATGCCATTAGGAAAGTTCAGGATAACAGGCAGGGTTTGGAATTGAACAGGTTACATCAGCTTCTTGTCTATGTGGATGACGTGAATATGTTCGGAGAAAATACACAAACGATTAGGGAAAACACGGAAATTTTACTTGAAGCAAGTAAAGCGATCGGTTTGGAAGTAAATCCCGAAAAGACAAAGTATATGATTATATCTCGTGACCAGAATATTGTACGAAATGGAAATATAAAAATTGGAGATTTATCCTTCGAAGAGGTGGAAAAATTCAAATATCTTGGAGCAACAGTAACAAATATAAATGACACTCGGGAGGAAATTAAACACAGAATAAATATGGGAAATGCGTGTTATTATTCGGTTGAGAAGCTCTTATCAGCCAGTCTGCTGTCCAAAAATCTGAAAGTTAGAATTTATAAAACAGTTATATTACCGGTTCTTCTGTATGGTTGTGAAACTTGGACTCTCACTTTGAGAGAGGAACATAGGTTAAGGGTGTTTGAGAATAAGGTGCTTAGGAAAATATTTGGGGCTTAGCGGGATGAAGTTACAGGAGAATGGAGAAAGTTACACAACACAGAACTGCACGCATTGTATTCTACACCTGACATAATTAGGAACATTAAATCCAGACGTTTGAGATGGGCAGGGCATGTAGCACGTATGGGCGAATCCAGAAATGCATATAGAGTGTTAGTTGGGAGACCGGAGGGAAAAAGACCTTTAGGGAGGCCGAGACGTTGATGGGAAGATAATATTAAAATGGATTTGAGGGAGGTGGGATATGATGATAGAGACTGGATTAATCTTGCACAGGTTAGGGACCGCTGGCGGGCTTATGTGAGGGCGGCAATGAACTTTCGGGTTCCTTAAAAGCCATTTCTAACTAACTAACGTATATATTGATTCTTTGGTATGATCGATAGAAAGAGAAATTTTGGCTCTCGATGACACCCCAACGGGTTCAGACTGGGAACAAGGGAATTCCCTGTTTATTGTCAGCTGTCTCTGAAATGCAAGTGAAAGCAGACACGGACATGACATTATGTGAAATGTACAGCTTCAGATCAATGTACAGATCTTATAATTATTTTACCTCTGCCTCTGTACAACGTCACATTTGCGGGGGAGGAAAGGAGACGGCAGAAA
This sequence comes from Periplaneta americana, assembly GCF_040183065.1. Classification (NCBI taxonomy): domain Eukaryota; kingdom Metazoa; phylum Arthropoda; class Insecta; order Blattodea; family Blattidae; genus Periplaneta; species Periplaneta americana. The sequence continues at coordinate 40,647,728 of NC_091123.1, forward strand.
TATTGTAATACTTTTTAATACTTTGACTCCCATGACTAAGATAAGCCACTTGAAATTTAACAGTCACTGACCGGCAGAGATATAATGTAAGATCTGTAGAACATTGATACAATGCTAAGTGGGCCTATAGTGACCGAAGAGTGTATCTTTGTTTAGCTGAACATCAAGACAATGCTAATGCATTTAAAGTTTGTGTGACTGTAGCCTGTATATTATATGTTCGTTTGGTTTTACTTTATTTATAGTTTGGTTTCTTTATTATTTTATTTGTATTTCTGGTGATGTGGAAGAGAAGGCCTGATGGCCTTAATTACGCCAGAATAAATAAATAAACACACACACATATATACATATATATGTATACAGTATATATACATGCAAATTAAAACACATTTGAAAGTAAGGCCAGTGATGAAATGTTTCCTTTCCTTTCCTGATCTGTAGTTGTTTTAAATTGAGTTAATCCTTTGAGGCATTTGGCTAAGAAGTTCATTAATTCATGTTAGTGACGCTATGTAAAGATTGATCTTTATGGACGAGGAAAGCCTATTGAAGAGAATTCGTTTTGATTATCTATAGTTGGGTTTCTGAAATTTCCGAAAAGTCTAACAACCAGTTTAATTAAAAAAAAAAGAAGCCGAAAAGGACAACCCGGGCAACGCCGGGTGCTTTCTGCTAGTATATATATATATATATATATATATATATATATATATATATATATATATATATATAAAACTAAACAGAAATATTTACACACAGAATAATACATTTTACAGGAGAAAGAGTTCTGAGGTCTGGAAGAGTACCCAAAACGCTCATTGCATTTCCACGTTGAATTGCAATATTTAAACGTTGACGCAAATAAGTAGTGCAACGACGATCACCAGTAATGGAGATCAAAATTTGGCCAATTGTGAAATTTTAATTTTCCTACCAATTTTGTTTCTATTGTTCTATTAAAATTATAGCATATAGCCTATTAACCTGTTGTATCCTATAGGATACATTGCCAATTTAAGGGTTAATGAAGAGCATACAATATATTTTCTCTTCGTATAAAGTCCTGCTCACAACAAATTTTTCACTGAGAGAGGCCACGCGGCACCGCTAAATTTATACGTAACTTCGGCGCCCTCATGCTCGTAGCGAGGAGAGTGGTGTTATTGGACATAGTCACACAAGTTACATTGGTTCATGGACTAAATACTAATAACATTCGCATTCGGCTGTGATTCATAGCCTTCTTACAGTAATCATTTGAAATTGTCATTTTTTGTTTCACCACGGATCTCGGAACGCGCGCCCGTACTCGGTGAGGGGAAAAAATTGTGCACTGTAACAGGAATAACACCGGCACGTAGAATAGGTTACCGAATTTCGGAAATGAAACTACAGTTTCGTTGGTTTAAATGTTTTATGTTTGTTTTAGTTTATAAATAGAAGGTATGAATCTATGATAAGAGAAGTAATTCATTAAGGGCATGCAACATATTTTCTGTTCATTTGAATCTAGGCCCTACACTCCGAATTAGCCCCAGCTTACAACACATTTTTCACTTCGGTTTACTCTAATTGTATCACACGTACCAATTATTACGGTACTTCAATATTACCGAACTTACATATCAAACGAATGATCACACAGAATTGTAGCTAGTCTCGATGCCGAGATATTACTGAGGGAGGTCGCGCGGGACAGCTAATTTTATATGCAGCTTCGGCGCACTCATGCTCGTAGCAAGGGGAAGTGGCATAATCACAAATTACATTGGTTCATTGATTAACTACTAGTAATATTGGCATTTGGCTGTGGTTCATAGTTTTGTTACAGTAAATATTTAAAATTCTGCCAATTTTTGTTTCATGACGGATCCTGAAACGGCTGCCTATACTCGATGCCGGAAAGACGTACAATAAATATTCCATGTCAAAATGCTGCCAGAGCCATTCTCTTGTTGAAAACATGAGCTCCACCTCCATGTCTCATATGCCTTACAAAGTCACGAAATACTTTTATTTATCTTTTAGAAGAACGCCATTTACTTGAAATCACTTGAAATGTAACTGTTCATATCGTATGCATATTTTATTCCTCTTTAACCGATTTAACACCTCTTATTGAGGTTCTAACTGATATGCAAGTACATCTATTATCAGGCAGTAGGCCTACATCTCACTTGATGATAATATGTGTCAGAGGAAGAACAATAATTGTTTGTATAGCCTACATCTGAGGTCTGATTAATGTAATACAGTATGTAACTAGTCAGCGATGTATGCAATGGAGAGGGAAAGGAACTGGCCAATCTCCTGGCTTAGTTACCTCGTGAATGATGCCTTATTTGTGTCACTTGTGAGGTCCAGACCTGTCTTCGGACAGTTGACTAAACAACAGCAACAACCAATTTAATTTTAAAAAGGGACGAACTAGGTTAAGAATTATAAATAGACGCATAAACATCAAGACTGAAATCTACAAAGAATTTAGACACGTGGAAGCAATAGTTGCACGAGGCAATATAAATTGACGGGGTCGACTTTGGCGTAAAGAGTTGAAGCCTTGGAATGATGCTCTACTTTTCGCATGGCGCTGCTATACTTCGCCATCCTTGTCAGTGTTTCTTCCTCCCACATCCAAACTTGAACACATTCGTCAGTACAATTCAGTCTCTCCATACAGTTTTACTACATAACAGCTACCATCATAATGTGTACTCCACTTAAGCATACAATTAAGTAGACAAGTAGCTAACATAATATGACGTAACCAGAACTTGGGCACTGCATGTTACATACGAAATAGGCGCCAATTTGAAGGCAAGACAGCTGCAAATAACGGTCATATTTATAAACGCCTTGCCTCTCTTCAGTCTTATCATGGCTCCAACGGTGAGGGATGTGGGAGGAATTCTTCAGGATGTCGGTGGATTCGGGACGTACCAGAAGTATCTGTGCTTCGCCGTGGTGGGTGTGATCAGTGGACTGTGTTCACTAACGTTCGCAACTCAATTGTTCTCTTTGGTGACACCGGATCATTGGTGCTGGAACCCTGAACTCGCTGCCCTTGCGAGGCAATTACCTCTACCGCAAGAAGATACCAAGAAGTTCAGCATTCCATTAGTAAAAGGTATGTAGTGCTGGAGTTTTGGGTTTTTGTACATGTCATAGATGTGGAGAACATCCAACGTTTCCGAACTACATATCGGTTCTATCATGTGAAATAACCATGAATCACAAGTACGAGTTTCGATGTATTATATTTAGACTTCGAAGTTGAGGCACATTTTTATACACACAAAATAATGCAGTGTTTACAAAGCAGCATACATTATGTCAGTTATATGGGCCTTTTGCTATACAGATCCAGCAATGAAAAAAATTAAACGTTCGCCTGAAGGACAAACGTAAATATTATGTAGGGCAGAATACGTGGCATTATCGTCTCTCGAGTGCAGAAACGTAATATTTCTCTTAGATCTATAAAGAATCATACAGGGAAATTCTATTTTTACAAAGGTACCGGTACTTAGGAACAATTTTTATAATAATAATAATAATAATAATAATAATAATAATAATAATAATAATAATAATAAATGTGTATGTATTTATTCACACTGCAATGGGTATATACCCGGTGGCAGTGGTAACTAATTACACTCAATAATGACAATAATAAACTTATTAATTAAAAATACAATTAATAATAATACTAATAATTAATACTAACAATAATTAATAATAATAATAATAATAATAATAACAAAAGGGAATACCCTAAATTAAATGAAACGATCACTTAAAATAACATTTGAAATAAATCTAATTTGTATCTTAAACTTAAGATCGAACTAAAACCCACGAGTATGATATGTTCATATCTGCACAAGTACCTTTCAACATTACACTCATTTCGCTGTCAACTAACTCACTGCACTGGAACTACGACACATTTCACTGATTCTATCCTGATTTCACTAACACTTCAAAAACATTTCGCTGTTCAAATACTTTGCACTGCCACTATAAACTATAAAGCTTCACTGACAGGAACACGTTTCACTTACACTACACACTTCACTGACACAACATAATTCTTCACTGATACAACTCTTCAATAACCACATATCATTTACACTCTTTAAATATTGTGTATAATTACCGTCTATTAGTAAAGTCCTTAAGCCTATTTCTAAATACATTTTTGGTTGTTGGTAAAGCCTTTAGTAAGTCTGCAGGTAAAGCATTCCAGTCCCTGATAGTACGATTGAGAAAAGAAAGCTTTCCAGTGTCCGTCCTCTGCCTTCTTTCCCTCAATTTATATGAGTGGTCGTTTCTTGAAGAGTAATTTGGCGGCTGCAACCTATTTTTATTTCTCTCCAGGCAGGCTCACCTCTGTATGTTTTGAATAATAATAATCATAATAATAATAATAATAATAATAATAATAATAATAATAATAATAATAATAATAATAATAATAATAATATTGCGTTATTAGAATATCAGAACACATTATTTGTGACTAGCGTACATAAATTACATGTAAGAAAACAAAGTGAAAGAAACAACATTTGAAGGATTCAGAGCCATAGTGGGCCAAGCGCCATATTTTAAAAACGAAGAAAACAAGGGCTAAAATTAAGTGATTACCATAATTTAATGAAACATATAGCAAGTAATATAAAGTATGCACATTAAAACTAAATGATATGTCAATCTTCATTAAACTATGGCAGCCGTGGCTAAAATGTGACTCACGAGCACATTGTGGCTCGCAATGATAGCTGTGCATTTCTCTTGCTTCCTATCTTCCCCAATCCCCACCCTCTCACTCACTGGAGTCAAACTCCGTTCCATTTGTATTTGTCTCTGACCTGCGAGCGGCGTCTATCGTGCAATGTCTCTCTCGAAACCATATACTTCTACAGAAATGAAAGTTTCAAGTAGGATGGGAGAACGCATTTTTTTGCTGCCAATATGGTGAGAATATTAAAGGTATGATTTTTCACAAGTATTACGAGGAAACGGTTATATAACATAAAACGGCATTATACTACATGTAAATAATGAAACATTAAAAGGTGAAGTATTATTATTATTATTATTATTATTATTATTATTATTATTATTATTATTATTATTATTATTATCTCTGTACGTCGATACTTTTTCACCAAATGTACGAATAATGCAGTTAGATCTTCAATTTAAACTCACAGAGGTTTACAATGTGATGTTAAATGAAAGCTAGATGTAAAGACTTGACAATTAATGTTGAACTTTTCAAATGTTTGCCAAAAAATAAATATCCGAAGCTTGGTTCTTTCGCTTGCTCTGTTGAAGACTGTTCGCTACAACTTACGTTTGTGAAAAATTATTTTCAACAATGAAAATAGTATAAACCAAATTTAGATCACGACTGACAGACAAATATCTTCGTGATCAACTACGACTGGCAGTAAGTGACATAATTCCTGATTTTGAAACTCTGTCGCAGAGACTTCTAAAGACAGTTAATTTTAGGTTGTGATGATGTGTCCTATGTTTTCTTGTTCATTTCTTTCTTCGTTACTGGTTACTAAACATTAGTTTGTAACCTTATACTGTATAAAATTATATTTAAGTGCTTGACATAAGGAAAATGAAATCCGTTAATAAGTCAGACAGTTGCTTCACTTCCCCTTCGGTGTCCGCCTCCCTCCATAGGTGCTATGCACATTGCAGGTTACACAGTGGCTCGGCGCACGATCACATTTTCGCCACGGCTGAACTATGGTATTCAGTTAACTGTAAACCTTGCTTTCTCCGTTTTTAATAAATAGCGCTTGGCCCATTATGGCTCTGAATCCTTCATTTACATAAAACATTAAAACAACATGTTCTATTTAATATAAATCTAACCCCCATATGAGTAAAACTCGTGTTCGGAAGGACAACTGAGGATAGAATACGAAAACCGAAGATAATATTACATTTAAAATGAAAATAACTCAAGTATTGAATTGTTTTTTTTTATTATGTCTCGCAACTGCCGAGGTTATTTCAGCGTCGCCAGTGTGCCGGAATTTTGTCCCGCAGGAGTTCTTTTATATGCCAATAAATCTACTAACATAAGCCTGTCGCATTTAAGCACATTTAAATGCCATCAACCTGGGCCGGGATCGAACCCGCAACCTCGAGCACAGAAGGCCAGCGCTATACCGACTACACTACCCAGGCGACTGTGTTCATTGTTGTGGTCTAATCCAGATGTTATTGCAAAGTGACTACAATATAGTTAATATCAGGGAAGTTGAAGTCGCACGAGCTGTCACCCTCATTCAGCAGGGATGGACTTATCGCTAGATTGCCAATGACCTCCGTTAAGGCTGGTTCACAATAAACCAGGAACGAGAACGGAAATAATGATAAAATAAATGTATTTAAATGTGAGCATTCACAATTAACTTTTGTGAATGCTCATATTTAAATACATTTATTTTAACAATATTTCCGTTCTCGATCTTGTTGTCGTTTCCGTTCCCGGTTTATTGTGAACCAGCCTTTACTCTGTGTCAGTTGTGTATAGAGCTGTCAAACGTTATAGGGAGTCAGGGAAGTATGAAAGGAGACGTGGGGCAAGGACGTAAACGAACTATGAAGACAACTGGAAACGAAGACAAATTTATAGTTCTTTCTTCTCTGCGTCGGCGTACATCCACTGCTTATGACCTGCAAAACTACCTTAGCAGTAAGTGACCAGACGATCAGGAATAGATTGTGGGAAGTTAATTTGAGAGTTCAGAGACCTCTACGTGCCCCTCGTTTGTAGGTTCATCACAAGCAAGCAAGGTTAAGATTCGCTCTAGAACAACTTCGACATTGGAGGCAAGCAAGTACTATTCACAGATGAATCAAGGTTTTCCCTGACTTCCTGTGACAGACGATTACGTATCTGGAGACGTCGTGGAGAGAGTCACGATGGACCTAACATTCTTGCAATTAACAGGTTTGGTGGGAGCTCAATTATGGTCTGGGCCTTGCTCAGCTTAGAAAGGAAAACTGCCCTAACCATCGTACCTGGCCGGCTAAATGTAAGCCCACGTTGCCGCCGTCTACATGAACTTTCTGAACGAGCATGAAATTCCTGTTATGGATTGACCAGTAGCCTAATTAGTCCATATTTAAAACATATTGAACACGTATTGGCTATGCTCGAAAAACGGATCCGTAGACGCCATTGAAGCCTGCAGAACCTCGAAGAGCTTGCAATGGCACTTAATGAAGAGTAGATGAATATACCCCAAGCCAACATTCGGCGGCTTGTGAGATGCATGGCTTTTAGATGTCAAGCAGTAATTATTCATGCTCATGTAGGCCACACGAGGTACTAAATCCATGTAGAGATCGTGTTAGATAAAGAAACAGATTTTTCACTTTGTTTTGTGCAGTATCAAGTAAGATGACCACTGACAAACCACACTTGGTTGTAAATGTACATGGAAAATAATTTATCATAGAATATAGTGTCTGGAGTTCATGCTGTTCAATAAGAAATTAATTTCAAATTTTGTTCCGCTAATTTTTTGAGCAGTGTATTTATAACATAACCTTACAATATTTATCAATTACGTCAGATAATATATTTTGTTTACAATACGAAAAAATACATTATTTCATTTAATGTATGTGTATCTTTCCGATTATGTTTCAAGAAAAAAATAAACTGCAAGTATGAATAGACCACAAATATTAAAACATTTATAAAGAACTGGATTGTTAAGAAACTCGTGTTATCTTCATTATAAAAATTATTGTAGGCCTACACTTGAAATATGAATACAAAGAAATTAGCTAGATGTCTGCATGGCGCGTGTTCATATTTTAGGAATTTATCTGCTGATGTTTTCATTTGATCCTTTATTTCGTCACGCGATGCAGTCTCAAGGTTAAAAACTGATGTTTCTACGCAGTATTCATTCACTGCACGCCTTGTGTATGTACACTAATTAAAGGCAATAATTTACAATTGCATCCTTGCCGTAGCAGTTCACAGAACTCGGTAATTCATACATTCCAAACAACTTTTTCTTGTCCGAGTACATAATTGACGTACAGTAAGTGTATGGAAGACTGTAACACTTGAACTTCAACTAAGACGTCTTTCATTTTAATGCACACATACTTTAAAGTTTTTTTTTATAAAAGTAAGGTATAAATTAAATTATTTATTATTCTTATATAATTTCAATTAGAGAATTCAAATTCTGATAATATGATAGGGGGGGCAAAGACTAATTGGGATTTCCAGGTCTCTGACCGGGTCAAAAACCCTGTTAGAACTGATATTGCGGTGAATTTCGGTGAAGTCCGGAGGGCCCAATTAGTCAAATTCACTCTCCTCACCTCCACGCTGGGGCCCCCTGGAATATATTCAGATGCGAAAGAGAGAGTGGTGTGCGAAAAGCAACGGGAAGCTACCGCACTTATCCTTCCCAAGAAAACCTGCAAATATAGAAAGAATGATGCTAAAATTGATCAGAAAGAGAAAAATGAATTGGTTGGGTCACTGACTGAGAAGAAACTGCCTACTGAAGGATGCACTGGAAGGAATGGTGAATGGGATAAGAGTTCAGAGTAGAAGAAGATATCAGATGATAGATGACATTAAGATATGTGGATCATATGCAGAGAGTAAGAGGAAGGCAGAAAATAGGAAGGATTGGAAAATGCTGGGTTTGCAGTGAAATATCTGCCCATAGGCAGAACACTTATGAAAAAAAATGAAATATGATATTGTAACAGAACATGTAGTTTATGCAACAAGAGGTATGTACGCTCTTTGACGAAGTTCATCCAAATCAGTCACCTATTTATATTTCCACCTATTAAGTGGAATTATGTCTTCATTTTATGACTTCAACAATAAAATTGCTTTCATAATAAAATGACTAACAAAACTTATCAACAAGCTACTTTGTTGCCATACTAAATATGCTTCTACATAAAACCAATCTTTCTCCTCCCATTTCCCCATTGACATTGACAATAGGTTGCAAAGTCGTACCCACACGAGAAAGTCTGTAAAGGTTAGTTAATATCAACCGTGAGGCACAAAATCAACTTCCAAAATTAGCTTGAAGCCTGTACTTGAGTAGGCTATAACTACTACGAAAGTTACAAGAATTAAGTTATATGAAGTGGTGGCAATGCCCACTTTTGTGGATGTTTGACGAAGCACATTTCCATCCCAGTAGTAGTTACTTAAAGAATGTTTTTTTTTTTCTTTTCAAGAAATAGATTATATACCAGTAGCGGCCGGTGATCGAAATCCTCGGTGAGGCCAGATGTAACTACAGTAGTTTAAGTGCCGCCGATAGGAAATGTTTATTTATGATATTAATTAGTACTGTTATTATATTATTAATACCATTATTACTGTATTACTATTATTATTATTACTATTATTATTATTATCATTATTATTATTATTATTATTATTATTAGTATTATTATTATTATTATTATTATTATTATTATTATTAGTCTATTGTTATTAGCCTACTATTGATGAAAAATAATAATTTCACTCACCAAATAAGCTGTAATACTGTGACTTTCAGTGATTGTTTCAGTGTGATGAAGCAACCCACATTATATGTTGAAAATGCCCTTTCTTTCTTTTCTTTTTATTTTTTTCCCTTGACAGCAACGAACAAGGCCAACAAAAAAGTTTATTTTACACCACATTACCACTTAAATCATTTTTGTTGCCAATACCAGGATGTAATAGAAACTCGCGTTTTAAGATTATCTGTCAGAAAAATTGTTAGCGATGTCGTAGGTATCTCGGTAAGCTCTCTCTTTATTTAAAACTTCCTTTCTTTCAATATTATTTCTTCTCGAAAAAGGACACTCTAACAATGAATTAACTACACAAGCATTATTTCTCGCATTTGTTTCTGTTTATAGTTTCTCGAAATACATAACAACATCGGCCCAGATTCACTACTGTACTACGAAGTACAATAGTATAACACCCTAGCTTAAGTCATAAACTAAGACATAAGGGAAGGGAGCAGTGTGGGTCTCTGCCTGCCAAAGAGCTGAAATTTGTGTTATTTATGGCCTATTTAGGAAGACAAGTCAAGTCACCATTCCTATTCCCACCCCACTCTACCCTTGAGGCCGGACCATGGATGTGAGGAGTGAAACCTGACCAGGCCACTAGGCCAGACGAATTGTGCCTCAGCTACAACGTTTTAAGCGCAAGCTCAAAGCCCGCGAAAATGCAGGAAATTCAGAAGCCAGACCCGGCACGAGCGATTCTGGCCTCAGGAACAAATTTTACTGCAAAACAGATCTATATACATCACAAGCCAGACCCGGCACGAGCAATCCTGGCCTCAGGAGCAAATTTTACTGTAAAACAGGTCTATATACATCACAAAGTTTTCAAATGCTTCTACAGCGATATATGCTTCATTCAAATAACTAATACATTATATAAAAACACAAAATTTGATTTCAGTTAAGCCAAGTGACTGAGGCCCGGCCTCACTTGCCTCAGTCAATCAGCCGCCACTGTTACATACTATGTACTTCAAGATCTCACGTAGGCCTACGGTATGTCATTTTGAAAAAATCTGAGCCATCCAACTTATTTTTAATCGTCCGTTTCTCTGCTAGACCCTGTAAGCTATAAAGGCTACGTTATTATTATTTACAAAAATTGATTCGGTTTTGCATGATTCCACAAATTCAGTTAAGGTTTAAAATACTAATATTCCTACTTTCACAGTATGAGAAACGCTGTAGTTCGGTACGTACGCTATTGTACTGACGTTAGGTCATAGGATTGTACTCTAATGCGTGCTATTGTTTACTCTATTAAAGCAGGCCTACAAACCGTGAACTTGGTGGCCTTTAGATGGATTTATGTACAGGAAGATAAACTGAGAGCGCTTGTGTTGACAGAGCGCCCACTGCCATGGGGAGAAGTCGAGTCGGCTTCCTACAGCCAGTGCCAGCGTTTCGGCGGGGACCTCGTGGGCGCCTACATCGGCTGGGTGGCTGCGAAGCGCCCGCACAGTCACACGCCGGTGACACCCGGAAGCGGCCGGCCGTACCCAGTGCGCGGGTGCGACCAAGGCTGGGCGTACAACCACACATTCCACACCCTCACGACCGAGGTAATGACATGACACAAGGCGGCAATTTAGTGCAACATTTCCAGGAACTATTTCTGTGACGATTATTGAGAAAATAGTTCAATCCATGCAACATGTTTATACCGGGACATCATTTTATTTTTACTAACATTTCTAATATTAACCTGGCTATACCTTTGGATTAACTGTTGTGAACCGGAAACACCGTTTTCTACCCCCTTCCAAGACTGGAGTTCGACAATACTGGTGTAAAATACAAACAAATCACTTTACTATGTATAGCAGGGAAGAAAAGTAGCTCATCCATTTACGTAAACTAGAAAATATCGCGATTTTGAGTTTGATAATTAATTTTAATTAGGTTTTTGTTTAATCAAAATACAGTACAGTATTAACAATTAGTGTTTTTACTCACGAACTGAGCCATCCATGCATAATTACGGAGTGAATAGTATACTGTCTACAGCACATTAGAGTACAATATGGAGAATGAAGTTAAATTGAAAAATAATCATAATATGGATATTTAAACACATTTCTGAAAATGGTGGCCGTTCTTTCGATATAGGCTTCAGTTCTTTGTGCATATTTCGCACTATAGACTATTGTACCTAATTCCAATTACCAGTTTCGTCCTTCGTACTAGTAACTCATGTTGAAATATTTCTGTACCTACTCTATAAAAGAGTACCTTACGTACTGTAAATTCAATCTTCACTTCTGCTCGATCCAAAAAGATAAAATTACTCAAACATGCTATCTACTGTCCGTCCAAGTGGTTATGTCACAGAGTCGTAGAAAGGGGGAAATCACGTGACAGTTAATTACTTAACGAGGCCCTTTTATTTAAGTTATTTTAAACGTTTGTATAATATTACGTAGACGTCCAATTCCTAACAAATGAATGTTTTCAGAAAAGAGCTAAGACAGTCCAGCCACTAACCTTTACAGAAGGGCGAACAGAAGCGGGTGGGGGAAACCGGGATGCGAAGTAGGCAAACGGACGACAGTACCTGTGCGAAAATATTGAAAGCTCTTTCGTCACTGGAAAACGCGAACATATTTCTGGAACGTACTGTACTCACTCAGTAGGCCTATTGTTTACTATGACGGTACGACTCTGACTGCATATACGGCCTTGGTTCTGTGTGGAAGACGTGTGGAAGTTTATTAGTAGAAGGGGTGGGAGTGCAGTACATTAAAAAACTCAGGTACAATAAAAATTGAAGTAAAAATAAAATGATGTCCCTGTATAAAGGAATATAGAATATTTATGAAGAAGAGCTTTAATTTTTTATCTACTATTTTCAGTTAATATTATTATTTTAAATAATTGTCCGTCTTTGTGGCTATGTGGATAGTATGTATGCTTCCCAACCAAGCGGTCCGAGGTTCAATTTTCGGCATGGGCAATGGAAGAAGTTTATCTTGCGTCCAGGGACTGGATGTTTGTCTGCTATCTTGTGATTGTCCTGTGATGTCTCAACGATACGATGAACCTTCTTCATGCCGATTCCATAACCAGAGTGACCAGCCGTCCGACTTTTGGAGGACATGTTCACCTTTATAAGCTTTGTCTTTCTGTCCCCCAGGCATTTAAAAATATGACAAAATGTTCGGCATTTTAAAAATCTATGACTGTTGAAAATTTAATTCTTCATAACACGTATTATTTCTTGTCCTCGAAGGAAAAAGTATTTTTTTTTTAAATCTATTTGGGTTGAGGTAGCAACTCCAAAAAAGTACGGTAGCTTTTTTTTTTTCCCCCAGTTGATAATTTTGTCCCTAAATTAAATTTATCATGTAATGCTCATAGGCCTAACCAGGACAATATTTAGTATTATTGTTTTCGTTTACTGACTATATTATACAGTATTATTAGATGAACATCCAGCGCCGTGGCGTCGTGGTCTAAGGTATCCTGCCTAGGACTCGCGTTACGGAATACGCGCTGGTTCGAGTCCTCATGGGGGAAGAAATTTTCTCATGAAATTTCGGCCAGTGTATGAGACCGCTGTCCACCCAGCATTGTGATGCACTTGGGGAGCTAGGTTAGGTATTGAAATCCGGTTGCGAAAGCCAGCTATAACGGCTGGAGGGATCATCGTGCTAACCATACGACACCGCCATTATGATTGGATGATCGTCCACCTCTGCTTCGGCATGTGAACTTGAGGTCAGCAGCCGGCTGGTCAGTCGGGGTTGTGGCGCCACGGTTTATTATTATTATTATTATTATTATTATTATTATTATTATTATTATTATTATTAAATGAACAGTAGACATAAGGAAGCAATAATAGATATAGAAGTAACGCTTTAAGTTTACAAAACAATGTCGTTACATGAGAGTACTCCGGAATTACTCATTGTCCACCTATTTCATTATTTTGTCCTCCAAAATATTTTTACATATGGTCATCCTGCCCGCATTTGTTGTAGACTTATAGTGTACGATCCAATTAATGTCCCTCCCGTTACCTGCAATGGTGCGTGAGTCGGATTAAAGGATAAAGGAGAGGTTAAGCAGAACTAGAAAAAAAAATAAATAATTTCCTAAGATTAATAATTCCAATACCTTCACGGTCGTTGCGTATCTGATTCGTATTACCATGTCCGGATTCATAGACAGAGACAGAGAGGACATTTGAGGGCCACGTGAGAGAAGGTATTATCCAAATTATCACCGCTCCGCTAAATGACAAAAACATAATAATTTTTTTTCGAACACTTATGCAAACCGCCTTTTACGTCAACTTTGAGCTTTAGTTCTTTCAATTCACTTTGCAAGAAATAGTCCCGTTATTGTTTGAAAAAAAAAACATTCCGCACTATTTATGTAATTGATTGACTGTTCAAAAAACTAATTAAGCTTGTGAGCACAATTAATAGACATACGGTAATCTGTAAGAAGAGGTGTGTACGTACATGTTCGCCATTCGTAACTTTTGGCTATCAGTTTTATGCTACAATTGAATTCGTCATTGTAGTCAAACGCAACATGCCCTACGAGAACTATTTGCATCTGAGAATCGTTAAAAAATATCTCTATTCATTGTTTTCATCTGAGACATGTCGAGAACTGTCGACAATTACTCACGATTTGTTCACACGTCGGTTGTTTTTCCCATCCATTATATATATATATATATATATATATATATATATATATATATATATATACGTAGTTTCGTTATTTATTTTCAGTTACATTTTTTACGTCAATTAATTACGGTACAAAATTCAGTCCCTACCACAAAAATATAGGTCGACAATAATTATAAGAAACAATAGTAGAACATAAACAGACTTTGATAGTACAAGGTCTTTGGTTAAAATATTACCATAGATATAATCAAGAAAAATGTTGAATAACATAAAACAGAATGTTTTTGGTCTATATCTAATATTACTGACATAACTCCGAATACAGTAAAACCTCGTTAATCCGGACAGGCAAAAAAAAAAAAAAAAACGATGAGTTTGAAAAAATTAAAGATCCTTGTTTTAAGACTTCCTTTTATACATTAGAACTATGGAATTACAATAATTGCAATATTACACCTATAGTATTAAAAAGTTCGCACGAAAGTAATTAAACTATACAAACAAATATTAACATTGATTACACAAACAAAGGTGTAAAATATAGCGTAAGTAAGTGGCAGAAAGATAATGCAAGGTTTTAAATGTGGCTAGAAGTCAACAATCGCATTTTTAATATACAGTAGCTCCGTAAGGGCTAAGAATATTTGCTCATTGTTGTAGATACTCAATGCAGTCACTTTCTATTAGAGTCCGTAAGTTAATCCAGACGTTTGAGATGGGCAGGGCATGTAGTACGTATGGGCGAATCCAGAAATGAATATAGAGTGTTAGTTGGAGGCTGGAGGGAAAAAGACCTTTGAGGAGACCGAGACATAGATAGAAGGATAATATTAAAATGGATTTGAGGAAGGTGAGATATGATTGTAGAGACTGGATTAATCTTGCTCAGGATAGTTACTTTCTAGTCGTAAAACATAAAACTCAGAACTTGTTCCTTATTCTATTCTCAAAAAAAAAAAAAAAAAAAAAAAAAAAAGCAGTAAAAAATTACAAAGAAAACATAATAGTGAGACGTAAGACATATTTATGAAAAATTTTCTGATGTTAGTCACATAATGTATTTCTACATTCTCAGAATAATTGGGTGTGCGACTCAAAATGGAAGCCATATGCCGTTCACACAGCTTTCTGGTTAGGTGCTTCCCTTGGTGCTTATGTTTGTGGATATATGGCCAAAAGGTAAGTCTATTAAGTTGGTATAGGCCTACAACGAAGCAATACTATTCATAATGCAAGAATGAATTTAAATTTCTTATTAAATAACCAGAAATACATTAAAGGAGATATGTTACAGTTGTATGAACACTAATAAGTACAATGAGTTTAGTGAAAATGTTAGTCAGACATGTTTCGGAGATACTTCTCCATCTTCAGTGACTAATTACAACGACGATGTGGTTCAGTTGTTCGAACCGTGTTCTTGCTTGGCTTAAAGGATTCTCCTTGATGTTCTGATGGATAATAATAAATTGATAGATTTCCCGTGTATAATAAGTACCGGTAAGCTATGTTACACAGTGTATGTTGCTTCATTTAATTTTACAGGTTTGGCAGACGTCTCACCCTTTTACTGGGAATGTTAATAAATGTCATTGGAGGAGTGGCTACTCTGGTATCATCAGGATTTATATTGCTTATGTTATCAAGATTCGTGGCTGGTTTGGGACATCTTACTGTCAACTATTTGGCACTTTTCTTAGGTATTATCTTTCAACATACTTGTACCAGTACTTAAGTAAGCAAAACGTATTTTCTTTAGTTTTTATTTTAAATTGTAGATCATAGCATTCTATATCCTTGTTAACAGTATATTTTCTACAGCTTTTTGTCCACTTCATATTTTTTTTAACGAAGCTGTATCAACTATAGGTTATTTAGCATCGATGAGATTGGTGATAGCTAGATAGTATTTGGCGAGATGAGGCCGAGGATTCGCCAGATTACCTGACATTTGCCTCATAGTTGGGAAAATCTCGGAAAAAACCAAACCAGCTCAAGAGGGGATCTAACCCGCTCCCGAGCGCAACTTCTGTTCACTTCATCTTACTAAACGGAATATCGTAATATATTCTGATGTTCTTGAAATTACAGTTTTTACGTTTCTAGCAATCAATTCAGCAACATTTTTTATTTCAATTATTCCTCACACGATGTTTTATTTCAAATAAGAATGTTCATCAATGCGTTTTGTTATTGTTTTAGTACATAACTACTGTAGATGAAACAATGAAATAACTGTTATTATATAAGATAAAAAAATTAGCAAAATATCAATATTGATATATAAACTTTACACATAACACACACAAATAATAGGCTAATAATAATAATAATAATAATAATAATAATAATAATAATAATAATAATAATAATAATAACATTTTTCCATTTTGAATCTTGCGTACACTACTTTTAACACTTGAATATAATTAATTGATTAACTAGTGGACTTACTCATGTTAATTATGTAAGATTTGTGCGGCTTACAGCTGTTTCAGTGCTTCACGCACCATCCTCAGAGCCTACTAGATCACGGCATCATCTTGAACTTCTCTGCCTGTTATGTGGGTGTGTTTGATGGTTGAAAGGTGTTGAAGAGTGGAATCAAATAGTGTGTGTGTACTGAAATTGATCTATGTGTTGAGAATTTGATCGGAGTGTGTTTTAGTGTGTTTGTATATTTCGTATTGTTCTAGTGTGTTGAGTTTTTGGTTCTTGGGTTGTATGTGTAGGATTTCCATGTCCGCATTTATGTTATTGTATGTATGGTTAGCATTGGTTATGTGATCGGCGTATGTAGATGTATTGTGTCCTCTGGTTATTGCTTTAATGTGTTCTTTGTAGTGTGTTTGGAATGCTCTGCCTATCTGTCCTGGAAATCCTGGACATGGAAATCCTACACATACAACCCAAGAACCAAAAACTCAACACACTACAACAATACGAAATATGTTGTTGTTTTCTAATGCCAGGCGTTTGACAATAAAGTCATTTGACCTCTTGCACTCCAATATTTTTCAAAGATATTAACATGACCAGCGACTGAAGCACAGATTTTGAAGTTAAATGGCAAGTTGTAGCCGATTTAAGTGAACATCATATTTTAACATTTTGGTGGCTACTTCATTCACACACAATACGAAATATACAAACACACTAAAACACACCCCGATCAAATTCTCAACACAGAGATCAATTTCAGTACACACACACTATTTGACTCCACTCTTCAACACCTTTCAACAATCAAACACACCCACATAACAGGCAGAGAAGTTAGAGATGACGCCGTGATCTAGTAGGCTCTGAGGATGGTGCGTGAAGCACTGAAACAGCTGTAAGCCGCACAAATCTTACATAATTAACACGAGTAAGTCCACTAGTTAATCAATTAATAAAATTTTAATACGTCATGTAAAGTAAAATCTGTAGGCCTAATATCTACTTGCTGTTTCTGTTTCAGTTTTAGAACTGTGTGATGAAGAGCATCGAGTTATTCCTCTGCTTGTTATGATAGCAGCTTATACAACGGGCTCGTTAACAGCTCCTTGGGTAGCTCGTGCAGTTGTATCTTGGTGGTGGCTTACACTCATCATTACATTGTTGTCGGGGATTGTGTGCTTCACATTATCGTGGCAAGTATTCATGCAATAAAGCAATGATCTTATGCAAAACAGTAGAGTAAAATTGTGGTATTTTCACAAACTCGGAATATTATTTTTGTAAAACTCAGTTTTAGAAAAACGCTTTTCCTCTTTTGTGTGTTTTGAATTTGAATTTCATTACATTAGATTATACTTATTTTTTAGCCAATACGAAATTAAATGAGAAAAAGTCTCAAAAACTGAGATTTTTTACTCAGATGGAACATTTTTCTTGTCACTGAGATCCAGATCTTTTCCTGTTTACCGGGATTTAAGGCAACCCTACAGTAAGGGAAGAAAATTACGTCTCTTGTAACAGCACAAATAATAATCGAGTACTGTATGAACTTAACATTTATTTTTAGAAGTTAAATTAAAAAGATTTAATTTTGTAAAATCAGCAATGAATTGCACTTCATGTCCAACACTTGACATATGTTTTGAATTAAGAAACTGTGTTTTTTACCCTAAAATGTTTTTGTACCATCGTGAAATATTTATTTCACTATCGGTATTATCATTTCGGTGTTTCTAAATTATGTCTTTGATAAGATGGAGGATTTGTCTTACATAAAGTTTCGAATTTCTTGCATCTTTTAGTATCCAGGATTTCTTAAAATTATTATATTACTCTGGAGAACATTAAATCATGAGAAGTGATGACAAGTGACTGACTCAATGGAAAACAGTACCGGTAACAAGTTTCCAATTCATCTTAGCTAAATATAAATCGACTTACTGATATTAGTTTGGCCACTCGTTTTGCGGAAACTAAATTAATTCATCAATAATTTCAGTAATAATCTTGTTGTTTGTGCTGGCTAGACTTAATGGACACGAAAGTGTAAGGGAGCCTTCAGATCTTGGGAAACAATACTCTGATGTTGGAACGTACAAATGGTTCCGAAACATTGGAGATAATAAGCCCAACACATAACTGAAAACACATAATTTTTCTTTAAGATATTTTAACTTAAATTCTTCATACTTTCATTACAAGTCTTAACATTTTAATCCATAATTCTCATTTTTACAATTAATAAGACATTTTTTCGTACAGGATTATTCCGGAATCACCCTGGTGGATGCTTACCAAAGGACATCATAAAGATGCCGTGCAGTTATTACAAAGAATTGCCAAAGTCAATGGAAAAGCACCTTGGAAGATAAATCAAAAACTTCTGGAAGAGTCTTGTGATTTCTGGACTGTGAATTGTGGAAGACAGCAAATATGTTGTTTACGAAGTAATAGTGACAGTAAAAATGATCTATTTGATTTGAAGAAGATACGTTGTAATTCCTGCAGAAAACAATTCATCATCCTAAACGCCATTTGGTATGTTTTTTGTAAACAAAACAATGGAAGGAGACAAAATATGATCAATGAGAAAGTGATTTTAATGTATGTGTACAAAAAAGAAGGGGGAGAAGAGATAGGGCAGCAGAGAGAGCATGTGTAAGGGCGAGGGTGAAGGGAAAGGGAGGGGAAGGTACGCATACGCATGCATATGTGTGTGTGTGTTTTATTCCACTCCTTTTTAAATCAGAATTAGCGTTCTCTTTAAATTACCTAATAACTAGGTAGTTAGACGACACATCAATCATACTTTACTGTTAGTGATCTTTCAACCATTTTCATGATACGGTACCATTAACAAAAATATTACAGTCTCTACGTGTAGCAATATCTAATATTAAAAAGTAATAATTTTACTGTAATTAGTGTATAGAATAATTGAGGCGGTAGCCGGAAAATGGGCCCGTAGGTCTATAGCCCCTTTTTCGGGAGAATGTTTAATTCGATTCTCCGTTTCAAAATCTACTTGCTTACATAGTTTCGTTTCAATATCTTGTAAACAGAGGGCAGGGTAGCTATTTTAATGAACCCATGCACCCTTGCATAATTGTGGAACTCAGTAAATATCAGTAAAGATGATCCTCAAAGTGAGTGTAAGTCCATCCAGAATGTGCACTAAAGTGTAAATTGCACTCTGAAGATAAACTGTGAAGTGACTGTGAATCCATTCTAGATTAATACTAAATACCCTGTAATCTGTATTCTGTACCCAACAGATATTCTTGATTTTTATATATGCGGTACAATTTATGACGTAACTATGAGATATAGCCTATGTTAGAAATATAATTTTACTAAAATGATTTTTAACTTGTAAACCTCCGTAATGTGCGTTGTTGAATGCTGATGTTTAATTTCTGCTAAAATATAATCAAAGTGAAACTATTTTGATAAAATGAACTTGTTCTCTGGAAAAAGGGCCTATAAAATACTCTAATAAAATATATATATTTATAACACTATTAAAGTCTGAATGCATTATTTAACAAAAATTTGTAGATAAATATTATTTTAACAATATGCAAATTGTTATTTTGATAGTGCATTCAAATCGCAATTACATAAAAATAAATCTTGCAGTCTTTGTTTTCTCGAAACATGACTTTTGCATATGGCCCCTTTTTTCCAGCTACTGCTTCAAAAATTATGGTCAAAGAAATTAAGTGCTGAGAATATACAGAAAGTTGTAACGTTTTTCACACATATTCCGAATTTCAACAACAGAAATTGAATGCTTCAAATAGATTGAACAAATGAAGTTGGGTGGTCCTCGATCTCCATGTATCTAAATTCTGAAGTGTAAATTTTAGTTTATCATTAATTTAACTACAAAACGCAAAATCATAACATTTACAATAATTTTATTATTATTATTATTATTATTATTATTATTACAATCATAAAATATACATAAATTAATTCCTGGCAGTACCAATTCCTTCCACGCTCTAATTCTTAAAATGAATTTCTTCTTCTTCTTTGGCCTCTCACGTATTAGGCCAATGACCTGTTACAATCTCTTGCCAGCGTTTAAGTGGCCTTCCTAGTGATCTGCTGCCCTTACGACAATAAATCAGAAGTTGACGGTCTATTCTTTGGACATGCTGTTTCCAATAATTGTTCCTGTATGAGTCAATATATTCTATAACAGATCTAATGTGTAGCTCTTCCAATATTTCGGTAGGCCTATTTCTTCTTTTATCAAATCGTGTATAATCTGCTTCGCGACTTAAAAAATTTAATTTTGCTAGTCACAATTCTGGACCTATCACAATTATGTATTGTCCAGGCTTCACTGCCATAGGATCTTATATGAATTTTAACTCTAAATTGTTTTCATTGTCAGGATTCTGTGTAGTTCATGCTATTTTGGAAAGCACTACATCTCTTTGAACCTTCTGGCTACTGCCTTCAACACAAGATCAGATCCTTCGAGTGACTTTACATCATACTGGTACTCAGCGCTAATAGAGATTCCAATCTGGATATTACCATTCATCCTGCAGGGGAGCCCTAAAATGAGCCAAGCAGCACTTATACTTTCACTTACATCTGCAGCGTCTCTGGGTATTGCTCATGCTTTGTTACCTACAGGTAAGGTGAAGGAATGAACTTCAAAGCAAATTATTTTTGTATACTTTGATTACACACTTTTAACACTTTGTATTACCGGTACTTAAGATTTACTGTAGTTATAATAACGACTTTCTAGTGTTAAATTGACTCGAAGTGGTAAATTACCTTAGTTGACTAGTTTCGACTGTAACGTATCTTCAGAACTGGTGAGGTTCTTGCTTCTTCCGGATTCTTCTGGAGTTGCTTTGGTGTGGGTGCATTTGTGTTTGGTAATGTGGAGTCAAATAGGATATGTGTTCTAAAATTTGTGTATTGTGGGTGTGTTTTATGTGCCTGTATATTTAATACTGTTCTAGTGTATTATTATTTTCTGGTTTTTCGGTTGAATAAGTAGGATTTCCGTTTCTATGTTGCTTTAGTTGTAATTGTTGTTTGTGATGTGTTCTACGTATGTGAAGGTATTGTGTGATTTGGTTATGGCTGTGATGTGGTCCAAGTACACAGTTTGAAATGATCTCTCAGTTTGTCTGATGTAGAAGTCGTTACAACTATTGCATGTTAATTTGTATATTCCTGTTAGGTTATATTTGTTTGTTTGTCTTCTTTGTGCTGAGATGTTTTTGTAGAATGTTTTGTGTTGAGTAGGCAATGTAATTAAATTCAGTATTTTTTGTGTTCTTGTGTTTGTGTTGGGTTTCTTTGTTCCTTGTAATTATGTTTTGTCTTTTTTATGATATGCCAATGTATGATGTCCGTGTATTTATTATTGTCTTTATTTAGAATGTGTGCATGTTCTACGTTTTATATGAATATTTCTGCTAGTTATTTTTGTACAATTTAAATACTTTTCTTATACGTTAGTAGTAGCAGCAGTAATAGTGGTGGTGGCAGTGTCATTGGTGACGGTGGTGATAGAGTTGAAATTTTGTCTGCAATGTTATTAGTTGTAGGTGGATGCAGTAGCAATAATATGTGGGAATCAATGAAAAGATGTAATCTTTTTTCTGATGTTTTAAAAAGTGTTCCTTATTTTTGGTTTATACCAATTATAATTAGACGTTTTGGTAATTGATTAGTACCATTAATATTAGAAGCCCCCAGATATAGCATTCCCACGAATAAACAATATGAGATTTTGATACTAGTGCTAGTAGTGAACAGTGGCGTAGCATGAAATTTTGAGCAGGGGAAGCTAACTCAAGTTGTCTTTCATGCAATATGAGAAAAAGTATTACAAAAATATAGTCTTAAAATAAATAGTAGTCAATGTCAAGTCAGCAGTCGAAGATTGGTTGGAACATCGTAAGTAACACCAATAAGGCATGACCTCAAATGATACGTAGTAAAATATGATTCCACGGTTTACACATATCTCTTAACAAATACACACGTATATGTATAACATTAGCTCACTCCCTGTCATACTTAGAGAAATCACAATATTAGAATCATTACGTAAGTATGCGTCTGTCTTTTGGTTGTGTCCTTCATTGACAGCAAGGAAGTCGGTCATTTGTTTTTTAGATCACACTTTTGTTCGTGTCAGTCTTGATAATAGAATTGTCCTAAAAAATTCAAGTAAATTGGTGTCAGGAACTGTTATTTCATTCATTATTTATTATCTCAGTCACAATGCACACTAACACTTCAACTGAACACAACTGACGAAAAGGGATAACTCGGAAACTACTTATTTTCAATTTAAAGTTAGCTTCTTGCTAGCCTTGCGACCAGGATAGTTTAGCTAGAAAGGGATGGAAAATCTTCGGGGTGGGTTACACAGAAGAATGAGTGTGAGAAACAAGTCTGCTTGGAAGCTGGTGTGTGCAGGCTTCTTGTTTACTGCTGCATCACAAATCATCCTGAGCTGCCGCATCACAATATTTAACGCGTAAATATAAATTCTATTGAAATTAATAAATAATTTTGTCCATAAACTGCAGGTTTATTATGAAATTATTATTAACTGGGGAAGCTAAGCTTTTTAGCTTACATTGACGCTACGCCACTGGTAGTGAATAAGACTTTGTTTTTGACTGGAATCAAAGTGAACTTCAAAACATAAAAGCATTATTGGTATACTCCATGAAACAAGTTCAGATTCATGTTATTTACTGTAATCATTTTCATATCTTATTGCACTGGTTTTAAAACTTCGACACACAAACTTCAAGTTTATGTACAATCTCTCTGTTCGGACATCATCCTTTAATTTATTAAAGCTCTTCAATTTTTTACAGGCAATATTGTAACAAGTGTAACAACTGGGCTAATAGACAGACTTGTTGTAACTGTAGCATATTACACGATGCTACAACGACGGTGGGATGTCAGCATTGCCGACAGAATTACATCAGTCACAATGGAAATTTCAACGGGACTGGCAGTATCCACTGTTCCTGCTGTTATTTTTGTGGTAAGAAGACTATTTTACTGAACAGTATATCCAGGTATGGACCCAAGTGCTTATTTATGAATTTAAATAAGGTGAGATAAATATAAACTGGGAGTACAAGGCTGGAAAAGGAAAGCAGAAGACAGGGATGAATCGAGGCACATTATAGGGGTGATCAAGACCTGCAATAAGCTGTAGCACCATTGATGATGATGATGATGATGATGATGGTGATGATGATGATGATGATGAAATGAATATAAATCTGATACTAAATTTTAATTTCTATGTATATACATATAACAAATTGGGAAAATATTTATGTAAACATGCAAATCGAGTCTAAAAATATTAAAATCTAAAAGTTAATTTAACTACACAGACTTGTAACAGTATGAGTCAGTAGCAAAGAAGCATTTAATTGTCTTTAATTCACGCAAATAAATAGGGAAGTGTATTGCACAATTATACATTAGTACAGTGACCTGATTTGAAACCTTACTTGTAAGTGGCACTTTAACTGCTAGCAGCTGAGCCAACAAGTCCATCATACAGGACGCAAGACAGTATTGGTAAAGTGGTAAAATATTCACTTGAACAGTAACTCATCACCACTAATTGTTATTACATTAAAAATAAAAATTAATATAATATGGCTTTTATTTAACAGCACTCAGTAGCCTCAAAGATAATGTTAAAAATGTTACATCTATAAAGAAAATTCCCTATTGTCTGGTGCAATTCTTCTCTTGTTACAGAGTGAATTTCCGGTGTGAGTTTTAGTGCAGATGATGCAGAGTATGGGGAGAAATCCTGTACACTTTGCCTTTAACATTACCCCAATATTAAAATAAATATAATCGAACCAATTTCAAGTAAATCACCATTTTGTGCAAGAATGGACTGAAAATCGAAGTACTGTACTTTAATAAAAATCAATATTAACAATATAACATCAAATAAACTTGGAAGCAATGCTTAACATTGCAAAAACAATACATATGATTTAAGACTGTTTTGATTTTAACTTGGTGCGAAATTGTTTGGGTCTTTGCACTATGCCATAAATGTAGAAAAATTCAACGTTTGAGAGCTGTGTATTGGCTTCAACATCAGCGAAGACAATGGAAAAGGACCCTAACTGTAGAATTCGTCACCAATCATGAAAAATAGGTGATAGTAATAGACACAACTGATAGAATCCTCTTTTCTGCCTTCCCAAATGTTGGATCCGATATATAGATCCGGAAATTGGATACCTATTTCTACATCTGTGACTTGATGAAAACCGAACATTTTCTAATCAACAATAATTAAAGGTGCTCTTCATTCATCTTATAGGGAGAATATTATCACCAAATGCCATCGCTGTGGTTTGGAACAGTTGCTTCAGTTGCAGCTGTTTTATCTTTCTTCCTACCTGTAAGCATAGAGTCAGCAGGGGATCAACTTACTAGACAAAAGGACTCTGTGCAGTGGCTAAGACAATGTCTTCAATCAACGCAATTGAGGAGGTAAATATACCATCAAAATCGTAGAAGTAATTAGCTGTAAGATTGGACGAAACAGAATTCTGGTAAATAATCAGACTTGGCATTTTTGTAACTTATCAATACCATTCAAATTAAACAAAGGTAAATAAAACAATGCACAATATTTACCCTTATAAGCTCTCATAATGACTACTAACGAAAAATAAATAAACTTTGATTCGCCATTCTTTGTAATAGTAGGTCTAGTTTCATAATAAATTACTAACAATACGACACTAACCTTGAAATAAAAGAAAGTAGCAGTGGAACCAATAATTCCGATATAATAATAATAATAATAATAATAATAATAATAATAATAATAATAATAATAATAATAACAAATTTAGCCCGTACACATCCCGTAAGGGCAAGGGCCTCCTGTTGTCACAGGGAATTGCTCATAAGTAGACTCCTAAGGTGAGCGAGTCCTTGGGAGCTTGGTCATATTACTGATATTCCTTCGTTTCACTGTTCCTGACTTCCCTCTTCGATCATTTCTACCATACTCATCTCCCACACTTCCTCATATCACGTCACACGAATTACACTCACTGTCGTTGACTTCCTGTCCTATCTGGTGCTTGTTGATTCATGTTTGGTGCCAGCTGCCTCCATACTTCTCTGTCTCGTACCACTCTCGACCATTGACTTCCCGCTCTGGTTCTGAAGTAGTCCGCCCATCTGGTTTTTTGTCATCCCATGTGCCGTCGTCCTTCTCTCGGGTCCCACATTGTGATGCGATTTGTCCATTTCTGGTGATCCATACGTGCTACGTGGCCGCCCCACTTCCATTTTAGGTTTTCTGCCCTTTCTACCACATCGCGCATTTTTTTCCTTCTTCTTATTTCCTCGTTTCTGAGTCTGTCTCTTAGTGAAACATTTAGGATCTTCCTTTCCATTCTCCTTTGACAAACCTGTAGCTGTTTTTTCTGTTTTTCTGTCAAGGACCACGTTTGACAGCCATAGATTAATGTCGGCATGACACATTTATCTAGGATTTCAGTTTTCGTACTTGCTTTTTGCCGTTATACATTGACATAAATACATTTTTTCCCTGAAGGTAGTGGTGATATTCAAAAACTTTAACTACCAATTCTCTCATGTGTACCCATGTTAAACATATACAGTATATGTCCAAGATAACTGCAAATATTACCTAGAAATAATTTAACAACCAGTTCATCTGAACTGATACGAACCTGCTGAATAACACCACTGACTGAAGGAAATAATTTATCATCAAGAACAGCCATGAAACTGCCTCTACATAGCATGTTGGACTTACAGGAAAATTTTTGTAAGTCTCATTATTTTCCTATGTAGTTAACAACTTTTTCTACTAAGCCGATGCAACACTGAAACTGTTATTGTTAACAAGCTGCAAACGCATTTATTTGTAGAATTATATGCCTGCAATTTCTAAACTATTCGTCCAGCATAGTAATGGTTCTTCACGCATTTTGTACATCGTATATGTAGATCCATTTCTAATATTTAATGGCACAAAT
This sequence comes from Periplaneta americana, assembly GCF_040183065.1. Taxonomy (NCBI): domain Eukaryota; kingdom Metazoa; phylum Arthropoda; class Insecta; order Blattodea; family Blattidae; genus Periplaneta; species Periplaneta americana. The sequence continues at coordinate 40,674,507 of NC_091123.1, forward strand.
TTAAACACAATTTAACATACAATTTTTTTACACATTATAATACAGTATTACAAGAGCAATAAATGTTTATGTTAATTATTATAAAAGTTTACTTTCATAGAAGACTTATCAATTAACGTTTCCAAAAGTCTAATAATAATAATAATAATAATAATAATAATAATAATAATAATAATAATAATAATTGTTTGGAAGTAAATCCCGAAAAGACAAAGTATATGATTATGTCTCGTGATGAGAATATTGTACGAAATGGAAATATAAAAATTGGAAATTTAATCTTTTGAAGAGGTGGAGAAGTTCAAATATCTGAGAGCAACAGTAACAAATATAAATGATACATGGGAGGAAATTACACACAAAATAAATATGGGAAATGCGTGTTATTATTAGGTTGAGAAACTTTTATCATCCAGTCTCCTGTCAAAAAATTTAAAAGTTAGAATTTATAAAACAGTTATATTATCGGTTGTTCTTTATGGTTGTGAAACTTGGACTCTCACTTTGAGAGAGGAACATAGGTTAAGAGTGTTTGAGAATAAGGTGCTTAGGAAAATATTTGGGGCTAAGCGGGATGAAGTTACAGGAGAATGGAGAAAGTTACACAACACAGAACTGCACGCATTGTATTCTTCACCTGACATAATTAGGAACATTAAATCCAGACGTTTGAGATGGGCAGGGCATGTAGCACGTATTGGCGAATCCAGAAATGCATATAGAGTGTTAGTTGGGAGACCAGAGGGAAAAAGACCTTTAGGGAGGTAGATGGGAGGATAATATTAAAATGGATTTGAGGGAGGTGGGGTATGATGATAGAGACTGGATTAATCTTGCACAGGATAGGGACCGCTGGCGGGCTTATGTGAGGGCGGCAATGAATCTTCGGGTTCCTTAAAAGCCATTTGTAAGTAAGTAAGTAATTATTATTATTATTATTATTATTATTATTATTATTATTATTATTATTATTATTATTATTATTATTATACATAGGCGTTATTATAGAATAGTTTTTATTTATAGTCCTAGGTTTATTGCATCTAATATTTAGAGATTTACGTTTATTTTATTTTATTTCAGTTACGTTTATTTTATTTTATTTCTGTAATTGTAATTATTGTATATTATATATCACTGCCACCGGGTGTATACCTAATTGTAGTGTTAATAAATAAATACATACATAACAATAGTAACAATATTAATAATGATTTTCTTTATTATTATTATTATCATCATCATCATCATCATCATCATCATGGGTATTGTTATTGTTATTATAATTATTATCATTATTATTCGATATTATTATACTGACAGCCAAAAATCAATGCTAGCCTAAAGGCCCAAATTTTATGAATCCTCTCCCCCTCTCCTGCTGGATATGTTTTTATTATGAGAGTTTAATAAGTTTCTCTACAAAATGTGTAATTTTTGTTACCGTATGTACGCAACTTGTATATAGCAGGGACTTTTTTTTTACACTGTAATTTCAGCACTCGCCTACAGCTTGTGCTAGAATATTTCCATTTTCCACACAAGTTACATAAATAGCTATTTCGATGTGAGAGATGTATTTCTGTAGAAATATCTAAATCAGTGTTTTGCACCATCACAGTACTTTTTCCAATGCGAAAGTAAAAGTGGCTAATCATAATATCATTTTTCAGGATATCTCTCCTATCAAGAGACAGTCAGAATGAAGATGAATCACAAGTGGTATCTGCACTGCCCTATAATCTTCTGGAGTCTACATGACAGATTGAACATAAATATTAATTAATTTAAGCCAAATTACTTACTATCAGTATTATGATACTTTTACTTACATATTCTTAGTGTATGTATCTACGTATATTATATTTTGAAGAAATTTCATATTAATTTACAATATTACAATTAAGAAACAATACTTATATAATCACTGACTAGGATTCAGAGGATGACGCAAACAACGTCGAAACTAGTCAATCAGATAACACAACACCAAAATTTATAGTATTAACACAGTGAAGTGGTTACTATTTGTTCAAGTAACTTAATAGTCCATCAGTAAGAAACATTTGTTTATAAAATGTAGTTTTTATCAATTATATTTAATAATATAATATTTTAGATACTAATAAAGTTGTAATTAAAATTATATTATTCAATTCTTAAAACTAGTACTGGTAAATAGAGTGAATAAGGTACATTTTATATTTCCACACTAGCGGAAGTAGAGTGGATGTGGCAGTGCAGAGCACAGTTGCCCACATACAGTCTGCTGAGTGCTGAGCTATGAATCAAGAACACGCGAGATAAACTGTAGAACAGACAGTTTTTAATCATTTTAAATTGTGAAAGTGCTAAAAAATTCTTACTTTTTCAAAGACAATGTGGAAAATGTTCCCCATTTGCTGCAGGGCCTGCATTGCAGCATCTAAACATTATTTTGGTTCACATGTTGCAGCTCTGCTTCCGAAATGTTGGCCATTTCTTATAGTAATAGTAATTTATTCACCATAAAGATTTTTACAAATCATGGCTTCGTCAATCTTATTTCTAAGCCTTAATCTATGGTCTGTCCAAAACAACTTCCGACCTGACAAATGGCGCCTTTAGCATGTTACCATGGCAACCATTCAAATCAACCAATCACGAGACACGCGTAACCATGGTAATGGGACGGTGTTGCCGTGTCTATGTTTACAAGCTGCACGTGAATACCACGGCCTAGTGGTGAATGCAGTGCCTGGAATGACTGAGTTGGCTGGTTAACGCGTGCTTTGTGTGAATTAAAATATTATTTAGTTGTATTATTGTTTTAGTGTATTGATAATTATTGTGTTTAAATTATATTACACGTATTATCTTCGTTGTCATTGGTGGAGTGTGTGGCTAGTGTGCGTTTTCTAGTTTCTGCGAGATTTTCTAAACAGGTGACTTGTGCAGTGTCGGAAGGAAGGAAAGGCAGGCGGAGAAACAAAGAATATTGTACAAGGTGCCCCGTTAAAGAGTCAAGCATGAGACGGAAAAAGATAATGGCGGGTCTCTTTTACCTTCGGCGCAAGTTGTAATGAGAACTGCTGCTTGTGTTAAAATTAATAAGAGCACTGTTATCGATATTGGAAAAGAAAAAGGCCGTGGAGATTTTAATCATAAATATTTTTTAGTTTACTATTTTTTCAACGTCTTTCTAACAACATTACATTGAAGAATACCGACACTCATAAAAGTAAAGGCTTCGTATTAAATTTAAACCTGTTTTTACAGTTTACAATCCTTTCGACGCTTTTCTAACGGTATTACATTGAAGAATACCGGTACTACTATTACTACTACTACTACTACTACTACTACTACTACTACTACTACTACTAATAATAATAATAATAATAATAATAGACTAATAAAGGTAATAATGTACACCAATTTTAATGCCTAGTGTTCAACAAATTGGTTAGAAATGTATGTGTTCATGTCAGCCGTTCATTACTGCACTCTATCGGCAGCGCGCCGCTTACACGAAAGATGGGCAACATGACAACACTGCTCCCCCTTCTCTGTAAACTGTTAAGTCGGAAGTAGTTTTGGTCAAGGTATAGTTTCTGATTATACTATAAGCATATTGGGCGGCTGGGTAGCTCAGTTGGTAGAGCAGCTGGCTACAGACTGGAAGGTCTGGGGTATCGATCCCAGGTGGTGATAGGATTTTTTATCGTTGCCAAACTTTCAGAACGGCCCCGAGGTTCACTCAGCCTCATATAAAATTGAGTTCCGGGTCTTTCTGGGGGGTAAAAAGCAGTCAGAGCGTGGTGCGGACCACACCACCTCATTCTAGTGCGGAGGTCATGGAAAGCATGCGGCTCTACCTCCATGCCCCGCAAATGCCTTCATGGCATGTTACGGGGATACCTTTACCTTTACTATAGGCATATTTATGAATTTGTAGCTTTGTTATTGCAGGACATCTGCTGACATGATTTAAGAAGAGCTGTATCGAAGATAGTATAATAATAATAATAATGTATGTATGTCCGCTTCACAGCGAGAAGGGTCGCCTTCCGGATCCTAGTTGCCATCTCCTTCTGTCCTCCCAATCACCGTCTTGTAACTCTCTCTGTGACATAGCAATAATAATAATAATAATAATAATAATAATAATAATAATAATAATAATAGAAATGTTCTTAACAGCAATAACGACCTATATGCCTTCATTGGTAGGCACTTTCATGCAAGGTCTAAAGACATAAATTCCTCTACAGTATATGGCATATGATGCAGCAGCAACCTGTTGACTATTCTTTTAAACTTCTTTTGTTTACTACTTATTATGGAGCTTGGAATTTTATTATACTTTTAAGACTTGTGGTAATTCTATGAGTGGACAGATGGATATGACTTGATGTTCTTATTTGATACATGTGGTAGTCTGAATTCAATTTGAATTTTGCTTTGTTTCTTCTCGTTTTTAGTAATTTTGTAGCATTATGTATTGATGTACGGCTCGTCAACTCGCGCTCCCAAGAGAGAGTCGTTCAAAACAGTCAGTTCGTTCACGAGCTGGTTGGCAGATCCTTCGTTGGCGAGCTGGCTGCCAGCTTGTTCGTTCACGACACGCTAGACAGCTCGCGAACGACATCGTTCAAGAGCTGGTTGTGTAACATATCGAAACTGTCAAATGTTAAGTTTTATTTAACGACGCTCGCAACTGCAGAGGTTATAATATAATTATATTATCAGCGTCGCCGGATGTGCCGGAATTTTGTACCGCAGGAGTTCTTTTACATGCCAGTAAATCAACTGACATGAGCCTATCGCATTTAAGCACACTTAAATGCCATCGACGTGGCCCGGGATCGAACCCGAAACCTTGGGCATAGAAGGCCAGCGCTATACCAACTCACCAACCAGGTCGACGAAACTGTCAATAATAGTCTAATCTATGACATTAGAAATCAGAAGGATAAAAGGGACAATAGTATTATGTTAAAATATTCGAAAAAACAAAGCCTGCAACATAAACATTATATAATGTTATACGTATATTTTTCTACACACACACACGTCAGCTGATAGAAAGCCGCGTAATATTAGTTCTACATCCGCCCGCTACTCGCGTATGGCGCGGTCTCACCTTCTCTGTCTTTCCCAAAGTAACTACAAATATCACGTGATCATGCAGTGAATGCCATTGGTTATTCGAGAGCGGAGTCTTGAAACGAGCTGTGAGCTGGTTGAGAGTCGCGAGCTGAAGGAGCTGGAAGTGCCTCGCGAACGACCAGCTCTCAACGAGCGAGCTAGCTCGTTACTAGCTCGAAGGAGAGAGTCGTTCAAAAGAGTCAGTTCGTTCGCGAACGAAATGAGTCTTTCATTCGGCTGAGGGCTTGTGGTGGAGTTAGACATGTGAAAGTGTGTTTGATAGCTGTAGGTTTCTTTTTGCGTTATTTGATTATTTTGTTGTTTTAATGTGCTTTTACATGTAGGCTAAGTCCTAGAACGAGTGGTGATTGTTTCTTTTTTTTCTGGGGTAATTTTTTTATATAGAACTGTAACTTCATGTTTGTCTTTTAACCCTAGGCTTTCAACACTTCTCGGGACGACCATGATAATCTTGAACGATAAAAAGCCAAGAAATCATGCAGAGCAGTTGATAATTTAACGAGTTATGCCAGTATTGTAAACCATACTGCACATAAATCAGACCAAATTAACTTCGATTATCCGCAAGCATATAGATCTAAATAAAGAAATACCGCCCCGCCATTAGGATGGCCGATCAGCTGTTACAGGGTACACAGCCATCTTTGGTAACTTCACGAAATGGAGGAGTAATCAACTAGGTAATGCGAAATAGAAATATTTAGGATAGACCATCGGCAGTTTTTAGTAGTCGAGAGTATAGATAAGCAGTAGAGCAAGGAATTATATTTGCACAGAAATTCCGGTCCGTTTGTAATTATCATGCAGTCATTAAATGGTAGACTAAATGTTCTTTTACATACGCCCAAAATGGGAAGGATAGGCTATTGTTTACAGCTCGGAAATCAGGCTTAGCTTCAGTGAAGTAGGCTGGATGTAAGAAACTAGAACTTCTATTTTGAGGAACAACTTTGGAATACAAGTGAAGGTAGCTAAAAGGAACTGTGCCTTAACGTTGCGGCTGTACAGAGAATTTTGTGAAGTACCGATAATCATTCTAGAGAAAATATTTGCTTTTCATTCGCTGATTTTTTTTTTTTTTTTGCAAGGGAAAGTATATTTTTTGGTCCAGGGAAAATACTCGTCTTTATTGGCTTATCAAACATTCATTCATGGTAACAATATTTTGCAACGTCTACTAAGGTAGCCATAGTCTTTGATCAAGGGATAAGTATTCGGATTAGACTACATTTAGCCATCTTTAGTGATCTTAACATTTTCCCTTTTCTTTGGTTCGTGGTTCGGCGTGGCACAGTAATACTGAAACAGTATGCTTACCTGTACTGTAGAGTTTAGCGATATTTGATGCGCATATTTTGTTAATGAATTACCACTTTCAAATTTTGATAATGATCAGGTGAAATGCTTCATCCCATCCAATAATTTTTATATCAAAGAAATTCATGCCGAAGTTATAGAAGAGGAGATTTGGTCATATAGAAAGATAACAGAGCAGAGCAAAAATTGACTTACGTCCTAGGTAAAAAAATTCATGGGCCAAGACGGACCAGCCGGATGCTGACCTCACGTCCACATGCCGAAGCAGAGGTGGACGGTCATCCAGCCAATCGTGTGGTTAGCACGATGATCCCCCAGCTGTTATAGTTGATTTGCGAAACCGGATTTTTGCTAACTATCGTAGCTCCCCAAGTGGGGATTCTTTTATTATAGGATATCGCTTAATTTTCGTCAAGTTTGACAAACGATTCTGACGTCACAACATGGCCGACGTAAACCAACACGACGAGTAAATAAAACTCACTGAGATATCGCCTCAACTAACCCACTAACCTTCTTACATACGTCGACCTCATGTCACTGAAATATCACCTCAACTAACCCACTAACCTTCTCACATACGTCGACCACATGACATCACCCCATTCTCCAATCTAGCCAACATATATTCTCATAAACACACTACCAATATCCTATAGTCATATAGACCCCCCCAAGTGCACACGATGCTGGGTGGGCACCAGTCCCATACACTGGTCGAAATTTCATGAGAAAATTTCTTCCTCCATGAGGAATCGATCCAGCATGTATTCCATAATGCGTGTCCTAGGCAGGATGCCTTAGACCGTGACACCACGGTGCAGGACAGGCCCTAGGTACATTGCTTTAAAGGGAGTGTGCTCACGCAGTATGATAGGCCCTAAGGTGCAGTAGGTTTCTACATTAACGATTACATTCATTTTCAGGTGTTTCCAAAATCGTTGAAAATAGCTGTATTATTGTGAGCTGATCAGATTTCAAGCATCGCTACTTCAGTGCCATAAATGCTTTAAATTCGGCTATGCAGTTAAATTTAAAAAAAATGAGCAGACGTGTAAGCAATGCAGGAAGCAGCACTTGGTGAATTGCTGCCAAAGTAGCCTCATATTTGTAAGTATAGCAATTGTGGGGTGTTAATATGGCTGTTGACGAAATATACCCAACAAAAAACTATAATGGCAAATCCTGCAAAAAATCGGGACCCAGTTGTCACACTACGAAGCAATGCAGATTTGATGGGGGAGAAAGTCTTGCACCGTAATTGTTCCGACCATCAATGGCGTCTCTAAGTAAGTCTCATACAATGTCCTGCTGCATTCTATATTGACCTGTGATTTACCATGGTGTCACCTGTCTGAGGGAGCTACAAGCTGTGCAAGTAGTGTACATTCCTGGTCTGCCATATTCTATAGTCAAAGCCCTCTGCCTTCCCGGGATCTATGCAGCTCCCTTAGACAGATGGCGTCTGTAGCTACTACATCTCTTGGTCGACTTGAAACTATTGAAAATGACAGATGAATTAACATTAATGAAGACGAAAAGAGTCCGAGGTCCAAGCCTGAAAGGTATCCAGAAATTCTGCTTCAAGTGACTGAAGGGAAAACCTCGGACAAAACTCCAACCATGTAACTTGTCCCAACCAGGATTTGAACCTCGTTTCATGGCCAGACAGGTTAACCATTACTCCACAGTGATGAACATTTTTAATATTGTAGATGATAGTTGAAATGAGGAGCAAGTGGAAGAGTTGGTGGAATGAAAATGGGAAATGAGAGTACCCCAAGAAAACCCATCTACAACTTATGTTTTGTCTATCACAAATTTCACCCAAACCTGACTGAAGATCGAACCTGGCCGCCTGAATGGAAGACTGTAGCCACAGAAGCGTTTTGAAGCATGGACCTAATATTGTGACTTCTGCGAGAAACAGTTTGCTTCATTCATAAAAATTTTAAGTGTTTTTAAAGGAACTCTGAAATTCATGACCATAACACTAGAGCTGCCAACAACTTGCATATAAACTATCATACTGCAAGTCTAGTTTTTCAGGTAAAGCTTCCTATGAAGCAGACTTGAATAATTTCAAGGGAAAAAATTGTTCTGGGTCTGGATAGCGATCCCAGGACTCTGGTTGACGACTCGCTAAAAGATTTAAAGAAACAGGCTCAGTGAAGAATCGAAAATCAAGCAGAAAACTTAGTCATTCATGTAACGCCAAGATGAGAAGGCTACAACTTCTGAAAGCCTCTGCTGCACACTTTTCACATTAATGTCTCTCACTGCAGCGAAAGACTGAGAATAATCTTACATCTACTTCCTACAGAATTCCAACATGTTGAACATTGTATTACAAATGAACAAGCCTCAGCCTTCAGTTTAAAATAATTTTAAACAATTTTAATTCTTCAACTTCGGCACATTGTTTGCCATTCAGATATACTTTTTCTAATTGCAACCATATTTACTTGAATGTTTTTTATCTGATTGTTTTAATTCAATATTATGTTTGACGCCATTTAACCTCTTTAAAATGAGCAAGCAAGGTTAAATGTTTACTTGTGTTTTATATGTGTTTTTTATCTTTATGTAGTTTCACCTATGTTCAATTGTACTTGTTTGTTAGTAAATCACATCACCTGAAGATGACTTACATAAAAAAGTCGAAAATATTCGTGTAATTTGATGTAACAGAATCCACTTCTGCTGCCATAACTTGATAAGTGATAAACTGAAAATAAAACAAACTATTTGATATTATGGAAAACGTAGTGTTCTTATGCGGAACGATTGCCAGTTTATTTCCAGCAAGATTCCACCACTGCTTATACAGCTGCCATGTCAATGAGGGAATTGAGGCGTACTAGACTAATCAGTAATAATTTGTGGCCTCCACGAAGCCCAGATATAACACTGTGACTTTTATTTATCAAGAACACTAAAAGGTAGGGTTTATAGGAAAAATCCTCATTCTATAGATGAACTAAAAGACTAGGCCTATATACGAAAAGAAATCCAAGCTATCAATGATGTGGAACTTCAGAGTGTTGTTCATTTGTTTATCAGAAGATGTCAGTTGTGTGTGGCGGCAAACGAGGGTCATTTTCAGCAACGACTGTGAGCATGGTAAGTCCAAATTATTGAACATTTATTATTAGTACTGTTATATGTTGGAGAAGCATTGGAGAAATGGTTATGCGCTCAGCGGAAACAACGCAGAGCATAGCTGGCTGGCCGGCTGCTCTTTTCTGGGACGTATGATAATAATAGCTCTGTATCAGTATAACACAGGCCTGTGATGAAAGAAACTTTAAAAAATTTTAGCTCTCCTTTATATACTTTTGTGTGCTGAAGTCAGAAATAACATAAAAAATGGCACATCACGCTCCATTTTTACACAAAACTATACTGTGTGTTTTATAATATTAATATACTGGTGATTTTGCTGCACCCATAACCCAGTGCTCTAATGTAAAATTTTTGTACTAACCTGTTAATGAGTATCAGAAACATAATCTGGAAGGCTGTGTGATGTAGAAAGGGAAGTCCTGAAGAGTTTGCCAATTTGAGCTCAATGATTTAACAAGAGATTTAGAATTACACAAGGAAGAAGCTGAGTTCTTATGCTCCATATTAAAATGAATTTGCTGACAACGGGAAAATTTCTTCATTGATACAGGAGGGTATCTTAGTATACTGCAGTGATATTCCTGATTTAATACAAAAGTTTAATGCTCAATACGAAATTGATGAATGGAAACTTTGAACAGTTCCTCCAAAAGAAGTCTGAAGGCAGTGATCAGGGTTTAGAGATCCATCTGTATAAATTTGAAGGTTATCCTTATATATGCTGCAGAGTAGTTCCATGGCATCTAACTTAATGTATGGAGGATCATTTTTAGAATGATTTCCTGGAATTTGTTTGCTATGTTCTGGAATTGCCCATTTCCATGGAGGAATTTCGTTCACAACTGGAGTTTTAGCAATGAGTGTGTCTGTTATACAGATTGGTATTTCTTCGTTTATTTTGTAGAAATTACACAGGATATTATCTGACAGTTTGAAGAACATCTGAAATCTGGATGAGGCTTGCAATTTTAAATGCATTTTAGGTCCTTTTTTAATACATAGTGTCTGATTGGTTAAATATTACATTCAATTTCTAGGGCAACAGTTGATGTGGTTTTTGGTGCTCCTAGGCATAATCTTAAGGCTGAATTTTTTGTAGATGAGTTGCTGATAACTGTCATTCAGATATATCTGCACTTTATGCAAGAGAAGTAGGAAATGTTTCAAATTGCTGTTGCTTACACAATGGTAAATTTTTTCATTGACTTACGAAAAGAGGTAATTTGCTAGGAGACGTCGTTGCATATAGACCACTTTACACTAAACCTAAAATTTGTTTTTGCAAGATAATATACTAAAACCCTAAACTGACCTAACCTAACCTTTTCCTTAATCTGTGACAAGTTATGTTAGGTTAGGTTAGTGTTTTAGTTTACGTTGTATACACAAAGGTTAGGTTTAGTGTAAAAGTGGTCTATATGCAACATCGTCTCCTAGCAAATTACCTGAACAGAAAACCCAAAGAAATTATTGTTTAATTTTGCATTCAATTTCACCATGAAATTGTGTGTTTGTGTAATAGAAAATGTTTTACTTTCTAGACATTACATTGCGTCAATTAGGATCTTCATCATGTGGCTTGAAAATTATAATACATTTCAAAAATCAAGTTGGAATCACTTCTTTCTACTCCAAATGCCTGCCATACAATATCTGAACACTTATTTTCTCCAGTGCATCTGAAATAACTGGTTAATAGCTTCTAATTTATTAAGTCTGTCTACAGTAGGCAAGAAGCTCAGAGCCACTTAGTTGTCACAAACTGTAAAATTTCCATGTGAAGGGTGTTTGTTGAACAAGAGATAATCGGACATACTGTATTTTCAATGTTTTATAAAAACCAAACCCCATTGCTTAGCGAACACAGTGATGTTTTATCCCCCTACTCCAACTCCCCTATTTATAACACTTTAAAGTTTGAAATGACTACTAAATGACCTTATATTTTTCTAATTTTTTAATATTAGAAATTTCTTCAAAACTTCTGGAGCACTAATTATTATTAGGTATGAAAGAAACATAATAAAAAATAGACTATGTGTGATCTGATTGCATACAAATTCTTCCCAGTGGCGGCTGATTGACTGAGGGAAGTGAGGCCGGGCCTCAGTCACTTGGCTTAACAGAAATCAAATTTTGTGTTTTTATATAATGTATTAGTTATTTGAATGAAGCATCGCTGTAGAAGCATTTTAAAACTTTGTGATGTATATACAGTAGACCTGTTTTGCATTTTTGCAGTAAAATTTACTCCTGAGGCCAGAATCGCTCATACCGGGTCTGGCTTGTGATGTATATAGACCTGTTTTGCAGTAAAATTTGTTCCTGAGGCCAAAATCGTTCATGCCGGGTCTGTCTTCTGAATTTTATGTATTTTCGCGGGGTTTGAGCTTGCGCTTAAAACGTTGTAGCCGAGGCACAATTCGTCTGGCCTCGTGGCCTGGTCAGGTTTCACTCCTCACATCCATGGGCTGGCCTCAAGGGTAGAGTGGGGTGGGAATAGCAATGGTGACTTGTCTTCCTAAATAGGTCGTAAATAACACAAATTCCAGCTCTTTGGCAGGCAGAGACCCACACTATTCCCTCCCCTTATGTCTCAGTTTATGACTTAAGCGAGGGTGTTGTAGGCCTACTATTGTAATTCGTAGTACAGTAGTGAATCTGGGCCAATGTTGTTATGTATTTCGGGAATATATAAACAAAAACAAATGCGAGAAATAGTGCTGGTGTAGTTAATTCATTGTTAGAGTGTCCTTTTTTCAAGAAGAAATAATATTGAAAGAAAGGAAGTCTTAAATAAAGAGAGAGTCTACCGAGATACCTATGACATCGATGACAACTTTTCTGACAGATAATCTTAAAACGCGAGTTTCTATTACATCCTGGTATGGGCAACATAAATGGTTAAGTGGTAATGTGATGTAAAATAAACTTCTCTGTTGGCCTTGTTCGTTGCTGTCAAGGGAAAAAAATAAAAAGAACAGAAAGGAGGGGATTTTCAACACATAATGTGGGTTGCTTCATCACATTGAAACAATCACTGAAACTCACAACATAACAGCTTATTTGGTGAGTGACATTATTTTTCATCAATAGTAAGCTAATAATAATAGATTAATAATACTACTAATAATAATAATACAGTAATCATGATATTAATAATATAACAATAATTAATATCATAAATAAACTTTTCCTATCAGAGGCACTTAAATTAGTTGCATCTGGCCTCACCGAGGATTTCGATCACCGGCCGCTACTAATTCTTCCATTTTTATTTATTAACACGTTAATTAAAGAATGGTTAGACATATACACAGATGGGTCTATAGCTAATAGTAATTCAGGATCAGGAACTACATGTGAATTATTCTCATTTTATCAACCAGTTGGATATCATACGATAAATTTTGATACAGAAATAACAGCCATACATATTACAACAGATCTTATAGAATAGACAAATTTAAAAAAAAAAAAAAAAAAAAAAAAACACTGTCATACAGATTCTAAAGCAGCAGTCTATCCTCTTAACTCATATAAAATTATGTCAATCCAAATTCAGGAATGCCAGAAAATGATGCAACAACTTCACAAGTTACAGAAAAAAAGTCCACTTGCAATGGATACCTGCACATTGTGGAATTGCTGGCAACGAAACTGCTGATCTCCTTGCAGAAAAAAAAAGGCTCCAAATTAATTCTAAATAAAACTAAGAATTTATATCTGTAAAGAGACTAATTAAAAATAAATATAAAGTCAAATATACAGAATTTACACTACACAAACAAGCTAAGGATAAAAAATCGAATACTTTAAACAATAAACCAGAAGTCATTCCACAAACACCCCTTAAAATGGCAGTAGCAAAATTTAGACTAATTACAGAACATGATTATTTAGCGAAACATCTAAACAAATTAGGTATCTATATAAATTCAAATTGTCCCCTGTGCAACAAGAAGAGGAAATGGCTGAAGAACATCTTCAAACCTGTAAAGCACTACCTGCTGGATCCATCACAGAGAGATACTGGAGAGAGAGAGAGAGAGAGAGAGAGCTAATGGCTTCATTGCCAGAGCCAAGCATTTGATAACAACAACAACAGTTCTCGAATAATGTTATATTTATATGATTGTGTCATATTTGGCATAATTATTAATGAGAAAAAAACAACTGAATAGACTACAGTGGACTATAGTGGATTTTAGGTTGTCAGCAAACAGCTGGATACAGTAAGAAGATTGATTGATTAATGAGAAAAAATTAATTGTAACAGAATTTAACAATTACTTTTCAGAAATTTCAGCATCAACAGACAATAACAAATTATTACCCACCAAATGAACCCAATTTGATGAAATAAATTTCTATGCATATACACCATTCAAACAATCATTTCCTAGCATTGGGTTTTTTAAATTGGTTATTTAACGATGCTGTATCAACTATTACGTTATTTAGCGTCAATGAGAATGGTGATAGCGAGATTATATTTGACGAGATGAGATCGAGGATACACCATAGATCAGTGGTTGTCAGCACTCGCTGAAATGGATAAACAGTAAGCGGAGCAATGTGTTGTGCCCGTTTTGCAGCAGGAAGAGGTAGAGAGCATACCCGCCAGCAGCTATGAATGCACCATAGTGCAGTGTCTTCTCCACAGGTAAGAGATGCTAGCCTAAGGGTGCAGTGTGCTGATGACCGCTGTCATAGATTATCTGACATTCGCCTTATGATTGGAGAAAACTTCGAAAAAACCCAACCAATTAAAGTAATCAGCCCAAGTGAGAATCAAATCTATGCCCAAGCACAGCTCCGGATCAACAGGCAAGCACCTTAGTCGACTGAGCTACACTGGTGACTCACCATTGCTTCTTGGATGAAACTAATCTCATTTTTAAATACTTACAAATTACTAGTAAAGGCTGGTTCACAATAAACCGAGAACGAGAACCGAGAGTGAAAACGAGAAGCAGAGAACGTGAATATGAAAATTTTTGATTCACAATAAACCGAGAGCGTAGACGACTATGCATATCGATATGCATGTCAATAACGATATGTAAAGTCGATATTACGCATTCTGATGTTATTTGTGTATAATTGACCAATGGTGTTCTCTCATGAGTACAAGGCAGCTAACATAAACACAGGTTAACCAACTTCAAAATTTCAACGGCACTATAAATATGCCCTTGCATCTTTATTATCACAACCTATTTTAAGTCTGCCATAACGTAAAATAATTAGAAAAGAAACATTTGTAATATAACAAAAATGAACACAACAGTAGTTATTGAATTGAAGCATGAATATGTAGTGTGTAATACAACCAATACAGTAATAAAATATGATTCACTTACGATCGGTGTTCAAAGGTGCAGCTATTGAAAGCCACGTATTCTCCGTCATTTTCTCATCTTTATAAGAGGCGTGCCACTTATCATAAACGTGAGGATTTTCCTCAACACTCAATATTAGAATCTCATCAAATAAAACTTGCTCCATGATGCACAGCACAGAACAAAATAATGCATAGGTTATGTCACGGTCTTATTGCTACAAAATATACGACGACAAAATAGCTTTTAGATGGCAATAGAATGAATCTAGTGGGCTGTGATCAGAAACGTGAATGCCAAAGTGAAACTTGGCCAACACTCCGTTCCCGATCCTAGGCTCCGGCAAGCTTTTCATTAATTGTGAATGCTCACATTTAAATGTACACATTTTAACAATGTTACCATTTTCATTTTCGTTCCGATTCTTGTTTCCGGTTTATTGTGAACCAGCCTTAACTTAAACTCAATGCCATTCAATGCAAAATTTATTTAATTATAAAAGTAAACAAAACTAATACAGAGTTATTTCCAGGACACTGATCAAACTATTCAATTGGCTAAGCTCAGAAGGAGTGCTGTTCCTCGCTTAATCCAAAAATCTGAAGTTTCTTTTCCACTCTTGAGATCCACCGCCAATACAAATGCAGGCCTTCCTTGTGCACCAGATCTCTGAGGGAAGTAGTATGTTGGACACACATACATACCTGTCAGGCATGAAAAAAACTGTATTACGAATATTACAAGGGCTTTCTCAGTATACATTTAAGTTTTTATTTTATGATGTGAAAAATATTACCATTTGTAGTTTATCTTTTCTAACTGTTCTTCAAAACAATAACCAGTTATGATCAAACCACCTCAAAAATTATCCAGGAAATTAGAACCATGTACAAAATGTTGATGACACGAGGTAAATATATATACTACATTGGATCCCTTTCATGTGGGACTATTTCATAATGAACAAGCAAACATGTTAGCTAAACAAGTCTCTACAGACACCAGCAAAAGAGACTACTCGACAGAGAAGACTATAGGAAGTAAAACAAAAAATTTACCATAATAGAGAAGAACAGAATAAGAAGAACCTTTTAAGTAAATTTTGTCGTTTAAATGTGCAGAAATTTGATCCGAACAAATGTAACCTTTTAAAATTCCTTTTCAGAACGAAAAGTTACATTTGTTCAGAACAAGTTTCTGTACTTTTAAAGGACAAAACTAAAATTATTTCAATCATTTGTTATCATAGTAGACCTACACTGCTCCCTTAAATTGACTGAGCATATTGGGAATTAATTCATTAGCTTTCCCAAAATATGCTATGAAATGGTTCATATAAAAATTTTTTTTCTCGAAAAGGAAGCAAAAATTACTCAAATTGTATTAAACTTTTTTGTTTGAAATATCTCAAAGAATAACCCCCTTGAAATTAATGGCATTACTTACGGTTCAATCTGTATATAAACAGTATTTTTGTATATATATAAGGATACCTCTACTTTTCTTCTTCAGGTGCTCCACAGGCTTGAAATGAATAACAGGCATTGGACAAACAAGTTGCATAGGCTGAGGTTCGATGAGGCATGACGCTCTCTTATCCCATGCTGCTCCCTCCAGGAACATTCCTCGAATATACACTCCTTCCTGAAACATTAGTTTAGTTCTTCACTGTTAAATGCAATTTGTCAACTATTAACCACTTATCATCTTACTACTTGTAAAGACTTCCTATTGCTGCTGATTGATCTCTAAATATGTACATTATGACTAAAGAAAGGAATACATGAGAATGAGAGTCATAATTTTATGTAATTTTATTTTTTATAATATGGAAAAGTCAAGTCTTTTACACTTCAGGCTTTTTAAATCAATATTTTTGTAATGTATTATTAGAACATTATATTTTAATAAAAAAAAAAGGTAAAAGTATCCCCATCGCACACCATGAAGGCACTTGGGGTGCATGGAGTGTAGAGCCCCCATGCTTTCCATGATCTCGGCACTAGAATGAGATGGTGTGGTCGGCACCACGCTCTGACTGCCTTTTACCCCCGGGAAAGACCCTGTACTCAATTTCATAGGAGGCTGAGTGAACCTCGGGGCCATTCTGGAAGTTTGGCAACGAGAAAAATCCCGTCACCACTTGGGATCGAACCCTGGACCTTCCAATCCGTAGCCAGCAGCTTTACCAACTGAGCTACCTGGCCATAATCATAAAATTCAGTGTAGGGTATATTTTCACGTTACTAGTAATTAAATCAAGTAGTTTTTCCTACTCTACAAACAATATAATAAGAAGTGGGCAGAAGAAATAATATATCGTATTATGGACATATTCTTTATTTTGTAAAGAAAGTGAAAATATATTTCCCTTACCAAATTTTCTTTATTAATTTCCTCAAAATCAGTATAATTTCAGACGTAATACCTTTTAAAACTAAAAATACCAATTATTTTTTTTTTAATTTTTTTTTAAGATTACCTCGAAAGCAACCTTGGCTATGTGTGCACCGACAAATTGTGTGGGTGTCCAATGGCATGCATGTTAACAATGAGCCATTGAGGACAACTGTGGCTTGGACAAAATTATTATACATGATCCAGTATTAAAATTACGTACCATACGAGGAGCTCAAAACTCGCACTATAATCTCGACTTGAAATATATGATTAGAGGTGAAGTTCGTGAATGCTAAAAATAAATGCGCTAGTCTGTTTCCATGTGACAAATGCAAGAACTCGTGATAGTTTCCAACGTGACTGATCTAACTGAATACGCCTTTCGAAAACATCAGTTATAAATTAATTATTGATCACAATTACCGAATCACTGTTAAATATAATTACATACCTGAGGTGGTTCAATTATGGCTTTATCGTCCACTGTAAAAACAGTAAATTCCCATGATAAGGAATCTACAGAAACACCAGATTTGCGAGCTGCAGTCTGGACAAAAAGAGAAAATTAATTAAGTTGCTGCCTTAAATACTTTATTAATTAAAAACTGACAAAACAAAAAATTTAATTTTTATTCGAATATACGAGTCTTTTAACAGACTCTTATTGCTGAAAACATTAGGAAGGTTCTATAAGCAATGGTGAAGGAAAAAAGTGTGAAAAAACAGAATTTAATGGAAGATATTAAGCAAAAAACTTTAACATTTTTATACGAAGTACGGTAATTCCATATTCTATTATACACAATTGGGTACTTTAACACTTCCAACAAAACCCACTAAGTCATTTGCTACTGCTGTGTCTGAAAATAGTGAAGTGAGCATACTTAATTTTAATGCAACTTGTATATTGTACCTAATGATCAAATTTAAACTGAAAAGTTATTAATTGATGTAATAATTGAAAACCTGAATTGACAAACATCTCAAGTCCACTGAAGTAAATTTTTCAGGTGAACAAAGAAACCATACAGGTTTGCAGTATAAGAGTATTTATATTTATATTTGTATGATTAAAAACACAGACATAGGATCAGATATTCTATGCAAAACAACACATATATCAGGTGAAAAGTTAAATTCGGTAAATTTTGAACTTGGGATGTTTATCAATTCAGGTTTTCAATTGTACTCGAAGAAGGGAGACACAAGTGAAGATGTGTGATGCACTCTAGAAGATATAACATACGGATATGATACTGTAATGGTAGAAATTGCCATTTGTGACAAACTGACATATTTCAGCAAACCGAGAATTCATGGCACAATAGGGTTCAACTTTCTTGTGACTCTAATGAATGCCACGATGAACACCTTGCATGAAAAGTGTTTCATTGATCATATGGCATTAAGATAGTTTAAATAAACAGTTCAAAATACAGCAATATGTCTTGATTTTTCCTTGCCTATGCTATATAACATTTTCATAAGAAAGCAGTTACGCACTTAGGAGTATGACTATATATTTATATGGAATATTTTGTTTGTAATTGCAAATAACCCTGCACATATATTTTGTACTCGTATGTAATAATTATTCTTTAGGAATTTACTTATAATAATTACTTTCATTGTTAAAATAAAAACTAAATTGTAAATTACCTATCTAGTTGATTAGTTTCAGCTTTGTGTCAACTACTTCTGAAGATAGCTAACATAAAGCTGAAACTAGTCAACTAGATAATTTACAATTAGTTTTTATTTTAACATATGAAAGTGATTATTATAACAATTTGTATATACCTAAGTGATACAAATTGTTAAAGTGTGTAATCAAGATGAATAATAAAATTATTCATTAGTTAATGTCCTGATCACATATAACAGATTGGCGATCTCCATGTTAAAAACGGTAACATGTGAAATAGAACAACTGCCAGGATCACCACAGTCAATTGACAAGAACCGCTAGATGGAAGTACAGTTGCTCCGTGCAATTCAAATGAGAGTTATAAAGTGACTTCTTATGCAGTAGCTAGATGACTTACATACTTACAAATGGCTTTTAAGGAACCTGCAGGTTCATTGCTGCCCTCACATAAGCCCGTCATCTGTCCCTATCCTGTGCAAGATTAATCCACTTTCTGTATTCCTTTGCTGTGGTCGTGCCAGAGAATCAGTCCCATTCTGAGGCTTATTGTATGGATTCATAACAAGCTGTTTTTTACGGTGATGGGTTGTTAGTCCTTCGCCCAACCCCCAAGCTGGAGGACCACCCCTTATTGGCTGTCCACGACTGCTTATTCAATATATTCGCAGCTACCCTCCATATCTGGAGGCCGTCTCCTCTATCCGCAACCTGGGGACGTGCCATGCCGTGGTGATAGGGACCCACAATACATGGAGCTAGATTACAGCATAGTGAAATTGATCAAAATTTTTACTGTCAAAGCCTATACAGCTGAGCAATCTGTTATACTGTATATGTGACCTGGGGTTAAAGCTGTAATTTATACTTTTGAATGATTTTCAAACCTGGAGAACAGCTGTGAGAAATCCTGTAGGAAATGTGTATGAAGCAAGCCAGAATAGCAGTGGTGCATGTGTTGTTGTGGCCCATTCGGAAAAATGTTGTACTCTTTGAACAAGGTCACGTGTCCATGACCCTAGTAGTTTCATAGAAGGATATGCTGTAAGTGCAAGACAACAGATTTTAATTGCAGACAGCAATAAACAAAATAGAATAAAACACATCCAATTAGGCCTATATAAACACTACTTTAGGTACCTTTCAGCCAACCATCTGGAACTCTTCCTTCATAAATGGATACGAATATATTCTCCAGTTCAGAAGACATGACAACGAGGCCTTTAATGCCACTTTGTAAGTCTAAGAGAGATGAGTGAATTTCATTTAGGAGCGAATTGTAGCGGGTTATCTGAAACAGTATAACAGAACTTGTTATGAATGTACAGTAATGAAGCTAAGGGGTGGCCAGAGAGGAAATTCTCCCCCTCCTCCTAAAGAATTTTAGCTACCAGTATATTGTAAACAATTTTATTTTAATTTCGAGCTACTTTTGATAAATTCTAGTAATACAACTATGGCATAAAAATTAACCATTTCTTATTTTCAGACCTATATTATAAAGGGATTAAAACAGTAGTGCCTTTCTACTTAAAAGAATTGTATATTTACATAAAAAAGATATTTCCGAAATTTCTTTAAAATCTTCCGAAACTTCGTAGTTTTTTAAATGGTCGAATGTTTGTGCTATCCTAGATCGAGAACCTTACATTAAGAACATCCCCATTTAAAGACTGTGTGTTATGCAGAGGTTTGTTTCTAGTTACAGTCTTGACCTATGAGGCCTAGGCCATAAGTAGGATTTGATAGAGGCTTGCATTGGCTTTCATTGACTCCACCGCTTGCTGATTTATTTTGTGTGCTTAAGTCGGGATTCTGAATTAACATCTATTATATTATTTATAATGCTCAGCTCGAACAAATAAGTTTAAATCCTTAAATGAAATATATTTTGGTGTCCAATTTTTCATGACTATTCAGAAAGACATAAGTTTATTATTTGAAAAAGTGAAGCGCTTTAAATTGATGTTGGTATTACTTGGTCAAGGATGTGCAACAACGACACAAAATATTCTCTTTTAATGATATTGTGATAAAAGATCTGGAAGCATTTGATCCAAGAAGCGTTAAAAAACAAGGCAATACTATTTCTTGTCAACACTGCATTAAATTTTCCAATATTCATGATAGGAGATGATATACAAGAACTTGATAAAGAATAGAGAGTCTTAAGGAATAGTGAAGTGAAAGTGGCCATTTAAGCTCCAAATGAATTTTGTATTATGGGTCGAGATGTTTAAAAAGTGAAACGAGAACTCATATTTCCAAAAATTATCAGTTTTATGACATTTCTGTGTTTTTCACGTTCGTGAGCTAGTCAATGTTGTAAGGATGTTTATGGCTATAAACAGAATGAAAACAGAATTGACTAGGCAACTAAATAATATTTGTGATCCTACATTCAAAGAGACTCGAAAGGAAAGCTGCATGTTTTGATTGCAAAGTAGATGCAGAGCTCCTAAGAGTATATCACATGAAAAACTGCATCCACGAGAGTGGAGAGAAGCAAAATGAATGCTAGGAATGATAGTAGATTTTTAAAATGAATTTTGCATATTAAAATTTCAGACAGGCATACCATTATATATTTGGATATGATACAAATATTTATGTGTTAGTAATTTTTTTTATATACCGTACTTCTGAATTGTTCACTGGAACTTCCGAATTTTAAAGAAAAATCTTCCTAATTATTTTTACGACTTTGTAACAATGTTATAGAGTCATAAGAAGGAACTTTTGAAATAAATGAACAATAATAACGAAATGTCTTCAATCTAATTCAGTTTTTTGCCTATGGCAATATTAAACATGAAAATATGTGAAGACCTCCCTCAAAGAACATTGTATATCATATGCAAAAGCCGTTGATATACAACCTTCTTTGAGGGAGGTCTTCATGTGTTGAGTATGGAATTCAATTTCTAAACTGTTAATAAATTATATAATTTCATATGATATCGGAGATGGAGGATTATATAAGAAAATCACACGGAATGTTCGTAATCACATTACTTACTTCCTGCAGCAAGACAACATCTAATGGTTGCTTATCATGTCCGATCAATTTTTCAGCATTCTCATAGTCAATGGGCTGTGGAATCTTCATAAGCACGTCTGTTGCAAGCTGCATTACCTTACAAAGAAAGTAACATATTAATATCACTTAACGTATATTAATAGAATTAATAAACATATTAGCCTATATGAATTTTAAAATCATAGATCAGTTTATGGACTCAATATTATGAAAACACACCAATGAGAAGCACACAAATTGTCGATTGTATTAAATAAGGTAACGTGATTCAAGATTCGAACACTGACGAGTGTTTTATATTAATTGCAATTAGATGTCAGATGACAGCAGTATTAACACTGACGCAAGAAGAAAGAGAAATGCTTTTAAGAGTGTTTGTTTTTCTGAGTAAACTTTTCATTTAACGTAAAAATAGAATATTATTTGAAATATATTGTCTTATGTACAGGACAACATGTAAAATAGGCAACAATTATGATGTATATCTATTAAAAACTAAGAAAAGCAAATCTGAATCTTAAAATTTAAATACTAGTACCTATAAGAAAGCTTACAACTATAGGCTATCTTGCAGTTTATTTAATTTAGTAGTCTGACCCAATATTTTGGGTTTGCCCTGCGACACAGAATAGCTCACAATAAAATTTAACATGGAAAATTATATAAACAGGTTTCAGACAAAAGTGAATACAATATAAGAAAAAAAAAATAGAACCAAGTGTAATTTAAATTGAATGTACACCATAAAGATGCTGACGAAATATCGCTACAGAAAATTTTATTATGGTGGTGACGATGGCATCTTGAAGATCGCTCGTCAGCTTGTATTTTTCCCTCCACTTTACAAAGGCTTTCGGGATGGTGCCTCTCGCTCCGAAGGAGAGACTGGTAACTGTGATTTTTTCTATGTTGTATTTCGCCGATAGGTACTGAATCGTGGGCTCGTAGATTTTCTTTTTCTCTTCGTTCACTTCAGATGGTTGAGTGGCTGAGATTTCAAATCTGATGGTAGGATCAATTATTTCGGCTGTCTGTTTATTCCTATTTATAGCTATGATATAAATAGCTATAAATAAAAGTCCCTTATGACAAAACTGAAGACATTTGGGACTAAGATACTTCGGGAAATTATGGTTCAATGTGTGACAAAGGGAGAATAGTATATAAGGCATAACTATTAGTTGTATCAAGTTATGTAAGTCTCCTGATGTTATTGCGATAGGCAGGACATGTGCAAAGAATGAATGATCACGAAATTCCCAAGAAAGTCATGGAAAGTAAATCTGAAGGGAAAAGGAATGTCGGGCGGTCAAGGTGGTTTTGATGGATGGAAGGAGTCTTGTAAGATCAGAAGAAAATTTCTGAGTGAAGCTGAGACTCAAATTTGGCTTTAGAGCTGATGATGGTGATGAAATTTAATTTCTCCCATAGTTCGGAATTACTTACAGGTTCCATTCTAAGAATCGTAACAAGAAATTAAATCTGAAATGGCTGCAAATTCCAAACACTTTTTACAGCCTAATTTCTATGTATGTCCAGAATAATCTATCTTTGAAATCATATGCTTTTCCTCCTTTACAATAAATTAAGAAGAATAAATATTCAATCTTCATGATTTGCTTCTATGAAAAACAGAATAGCTTGCAAACAAAATTAATTTAGACTACATCTTTATGTATTAAATATATACATATTACAATTTTTAACTTAATTTTTTAAGTTTTAGATTACCGGTATAATAAGAAATTTCGTGACTTTTTCTTATGTATTGTCAGTTTCCTTCGCCTTCTCTTTAAAATGTTGTTACCCAATGCAAGAAATTGCTATATTTCGTTCCTTTACCTTCTCAACTAGTACCGGTACCTACTAGAAGTTATATTATTTGTACAGTATACCGTACTTACTTTATCTTCTTTGCTTTCCTTGCCTGCAACTGATTGCTGGACCTCCAGAGACATGAGAGTTTCACACAACACTCTAGTCTCAATCATTAGGGATGTTATGTCTGCATTGGAATGTTGGCCAAAAGCTTCTGGCTGGTCTATAGCAGGCAAGATCGTAATATAGTCAATATAAGACTCAAGAGAACCGTCTCGTGGTATGGTGTAAGTTGGTAATGATGACAGCCTGTAAGAATAACAGAAAAATATTTATAAATTTTCGTCATTACAAAATTACGCTCAGCATGTATCTTCCTATGTCAACTGCAGCTCATATACGGAGACTCTGAAGTGGAACCGTGCCTATAAAATTGTAAAATATTTTCCATAATTATTATGGATCTTAGTACTCCATCTAATAATGCAAATTTCGAAAACTTGCTTCATGAAAAAGAGAACTGTGGTAATTGTTCATCCGTGTGTTGGCCACTCAATTACACTACATGTACAACTTCCAGGAGATGAGAATTACTTGAATGAATGATCCAATAGTGGTTTTTCTACTACGGAGGCATTGCATCATAGATTGCCTCCCAAACACCAGAAGGGTGCCTCCCAGTTTCTGTGAATGTCTAAAATATTTTATCTTTGAAGTCATTTGTGGTTTTTATCCTTTGCACCAAATTAATAAAATTAAGTAATTGATTAACTAGCGGACTTACTCGTGTTAATAATGTAATAATAAAATTAAATACGAAATTTCCGTAATATACTTCTATGATAAAACAGAGTAACTTCCAAACGATCTGTGGAATTCCACAGATACTTAACGAGGGCAAGCAAACGTCCCTTGTTAAGGATCGTCACCAATTGACCCTTTTCGAGGGATGCAACTCATTGTCTCTTGCAGTATTAGGAAAAAGCCCCTAATTCTGGCAGCAGAAAACATTGGGGGCCATATTCATAAACATTTTTAGCGCGGGCTTCCGGTGGATGATCAGTGAACTAACATTTTTCGTATTCATAAACCAGTGTTAGCGATATGATATGATATGAATCCTGTACAAGTAATCAGTCGATAGCCGGGGCTAGTTTAGCATGCTTGTAGCGCGGGCTAGCGAAATGTCTATGCATAGCACCCTAAGTGTCCCTGTATGGTTAGGGGCTCATTCGCACAGAGAAGTAACTATCTGGTCATCTGCACTCGCCATCACCAAAACTCGTACACTTAACTGAAACCATATTCTTTTATGAAATAAAGGAAAGAATAGGGTGAAATGGAAAGTATTGGTGGAATGAAATTTATATTGTCGAGAAAAACAGGACAATCACAATAAAACCCACGTCTTCCAAACTCCGATTCTTTCTTACTCCAGTCAGTGATGGGGACCAAACCTGAGTTTGAAAGAATGATAAGTCTGCTCTCTAGAACTGAGCTACTGGAGGGGCAAATTGTTGATAGAACTACAGAAAGGAAATATATTTTTCAGAGGTGTAGTAACATAGGCAAATCTTCAGAGAATAGATAGTGGGAATGTGGTGGGAGATGCCACTGCAATGCAAACAGAGTTAAGGCTCCTTTCACTGTCGCCTTTAAATACACCATTCTCAATTGCATTGACCTCGGCATCCCTTCTTCTATCCCAGTCTGACAAGTTATTCAATGCTGCAATTGGGTGTTTTATTAGTTCTCCGTCTGTTTTAACTTGTGAAGCATTGTGTTCTATTGTTCTGCTGTGAACAAATATATCTGCAATCTCTCGACATTGCTACTAAACAGAATCTCTAGGAATTACAAATTTTTGTATCATCAATATCAATACTTTTTAAATTATACTTTTTATATGCTTTAATGTACCTAAAGAAGTTCACTTGTAGAGCATCCTCACAGAAATACTGATTGATGTACGTAGTAAGAAGTCTTCTATCCCAATCATCTGTGACATGACCTCCGTAATTAACTCCAGCAATCAAATACTTAAGTGCTTCCCAGGGTGTATCAGCATATTCATCCAAATAGATTGACAGCAAGTTCTCAGAAACCTGGTAAATAACAGAAATAACATCGAAAATGATCAAGATAGTTTAAGTACGGTACCGTAAAATATTGACTGAATATACTTATAAGAGAGGACTGTAATAAACAGATTGGGTAGTGAATAATTTCAAGGGAAAACACAATCTCTGTGTGCACTCGATGTGGGTTTCTGGCATTTCGTCAGCCCACGTGAGTTGTGTGGATATAGAGGGAAAGGTTGAGACAGTGTCGGGTGGAGTTCCCGGGTAGCTCAGTTGGTAGAGCGCTGGTACATTCAACCAGAGGTCCCGGGATCGATACCTGGCCCCAGAACAATTTTTCCCTTGAAATTATTCAAATCTGCTTTACAGGGAGCTTTACCTGAAAGACTAGATTTGCAGATTGGGTAGTGTTTAAAATCTTTTACTGTTAAATTCGCTCCTTTAATGCACATCTGGTTACGTCTTCAAGGGATATTATGACAAGATGTTCTGGTATTTTATAGATACACTTCTCAAGACGATAACTTTTAAATTAATACCAAGTTTCTATTATACCGTATACCGAAAATAAGACTCCTATTTTTTTTTACTAGATTTTTGTCTTTACATTTAGGAGAATCTTATATTTGTATTGCGTCTTAAAATCAAGTGTATAGAAACATTAAAATGCAAATTGAGGACTTAGATCGTAACCAAGTATTGTATTGTACTAACACAGACTAAATCTAAAGATATTTTGATGTTTAAACTTACGTAACTATAAGTAACGGTTATTTAATAAAACAAATTACAAAAAAACATTTACATGACTGCAATGAAAATCAAATCAATCAGAATCATTAAAATTACTAGTAAAGTAAGACGTCTCAGTCTGATTCACCCATCAGTCACAAGTATGCCTGCAAAACATAAAACAAACAGTCGTAATCCGAGTTACCGATATTTTAACGTCTGCACTCCATTTTTCTTGGCAAATTCAAGAACATCCAACTGAAATGAAACTATAACTTTTCTGGGAATTCATTTTTTATGCAACATCTGTATCGCACAAGGCCTTGAAAGCGCCATGCCACTCAAGCACAAGACTACCAGTAGTTACTGATTTTATGAGCTTTAATGCTGAAAGACATGACCAGGTACAAAGGCTAAACGGGACGTCTAGCTTCCACACTCCTATGATCTCATTGCTTTCGCTATAAGTTACTGAAAGAGAGTGAAGTTTGCCATTGGGCTGAACCTAACAGTATTCGAAGTACCGTTCTCTATTGACATAGGGATCTATTGTATTTTCTTGACGATTTTCTGAAAAACTTATAGTTTCTGTCTCATTTAGAATATAGCACTAGAATTCTATTACTGGTATTTTCTTATGGGTCTAATATTCGCATACAAAATATTTTTTATAAAACAATAGACCTACTTTAAAAAAAATGGGTCTTATTTTCGAGTAAATATAGTACTTTTCATTTTAATATGTCTTAGATACTTACTTCAAAATCAGAATCATTGAAACCGTAGACAATGTTCCATCCAAGTTGTTGGAACTTCTTTCTTTCAAGCAGTATGGAATGGAAAAAACACAGGCTGAACAGCAACTTGCGATACTTTCCTTGATTTTTGCAAGCTGAGAACTGAGCTTCAGTAATCAACTGATAAAGACGCTTTAAGTTGGCTTTGATACCCTATGATTAACAAGAAATAAAGAAAACATATATATAAGTTACACAAATACTTAAATCATTAATTTATAACTTGTGGTCCAGGCAATAAGGGGTTTTCTTCGGGTACTCCAGTTCCTCTATGACATCCCAACAATTCTCCATCATCATCATCATCATCATCATCATCACCATCATTCATTACGAGTGCAATGTAGATCCACTGCCTAGGAGGCACACTGGATTGTACCCATCTCACAAACTAAGTGATCTAAGCTTCTCAGTACTAGCGTATCTTTTATTTTATTGGGTTATTTTACGACGCTGTATCAACATCTAGGTTATTTAGCGTCTGAATGAAATGAAGGTGACAATGCTGGTGAAATAAGTCGGGGTCCAGCACCGAAAGTTACCCAGCATTTGCTCGTATTGGGTTGAGAGAAAACTCCGGAAAAAACCTCAACCAGGTAACTTGTCCCGACCGGGATTCGAACCCGGGCCACCTGGTTTCGTGGCCAGACGCTCTGACCATTACTCCACAGGTGTAGACACTAGCGGTATCAGTGAGCACACTTGTAAAGTCAGGGCAAAAATGGCAAGTTAAAGGCCCTGCCATTATTCACAAAAAATACATAACATGTAATAATAATAATAATAATAATAATAAATCATCAGCAGCAGCTTCAAAGGTTAGGCCTGACCATACTTACACAATCTTCAGAGAACTATTTCATTTTGTATTGGTCTCTCTAGTCACATATGGCCTCGTGTATTGTAATACCAAACAATCTTGGTCATTCAGTATCACCATTGTGCCAATTTATTATTCCTATACATTTGAATAATTTCACTGATGCCGCAGGTATACTTGTAAGTTCATTTTCTGTACCTTCAGTTTTCTTCCTATCTAAGAACTAGGGAGCGGATTGTTATGTGCTAAAAAATTTAAATATATTTATTTTTTATGTGCTAGAAAGTACGAAAATATTTGCCAAACATTACAAAATATTTTGTTTTAAATATGACAAAAATACCTTACTTAGCTTGAAAAAAAAATGTTACTAGGTACTCACCAACCACACTTGAGTGCTAGTAGTTGGCCGAGAATTGCAGTGAACAACAAAGGTTATCTCCAAATTCTCCATCACACATCAGACGTGCATATTTAAAGAGAGGAATGTCACAAACATAAACACCGTCAATTTCACCTACAGGCACACCCTCCAATACTTGAGCAAATTTACACATTTTTTTATATCTACTGTTTTTCCCAAACACATTCTGGAATTTGTCCCTTAGTACGTGTACTTCTGAACCTGGTAGCAAGTCTAGTTTAATTTCCACAGCACGCACCTCCCTGTTTCAGACAACAGCTTTTTGGATGTTTCGAGTTTTTTTATGGTGTCACATAAAAAGCTTAAATTTGCTAATAGGAAAGCCAAATCGTTTTTTAAACAACAATCTTTCAGTATATCTTGAAGGATATCGATTGACGAAGCCCGAAAACAGGGAATCACAACAAAATATAGGCCTATTGCCTTACTTGATGGGCATGAGCGAGAGGCGAGAGATTTGTTTAAATTAAATAATGTTCATACTCGAGCTCTTATCTGTTGTGTTTCACAAACAAAGCGTGGAATGAAATCATCTTCAGTAACAATAAACATTCCTAATTATGTGTTGCAAGGTCTCTCTTCCTTGTCCATGTTAATTTATTCTCTAACAATAACATTGATATGCTGCCTAGCAGTTCTCAGAACTTGAGGCGATACTATTACGAAAATGGATACACCACACAGCGCTTAGAAACACGAAGCAACCAAGAATTCTTAAAAAAGATAACGTACTTATGAGTGATATAATTGATTTAGTTTTAAAATATTTAAAAGTTCTTGCAAAAAATTATTTAAGTAAAAAATCTCCAAGATTTATGTATTTATAATACATTTCCTGAAAATATGTATTTACATAATTTTTTTGTGAAAATATGTGTTTTTATGTGAAATGAAATTCGGATTGTAAACTTGAAACTTCATGTTCGGAATATTTAACTTTGTTTATTGTGTTTTATCACAAGCAAAAAGAATCTTTAATTACATAAGAATCTGCTCCTTACTAAGAACCTATATGGTACTCCTATCTCTCAATCTAACTCAAAAACTCATTTTCATCGCTTATAATAATCTTATTGGTTCTTTTCCTAAATTCCATGCCTCACTTTCATGTAATGTAGAAGGAATATCCATGATTGTATGTATTGCCGTACGTCAGTTCAGAGCCTAGGTAATTATTTAAACAAGGAGACCTGTTCTATTATCTCACCAAATATGTACCGGTATCATTGTTTGTCCAATTTTGCTAGACTTCTCTGAAATTTTGCTAGACTTTGCTAGACAGTCATGTTGAGAAATCTGGAGGAAAAAGTGATGACAGGGTCCCTCCATTAATGTAATGCATGTAAAGTGAATTGATACTGGTCAAGAGGGAACAGACTTTCAAACTTCATTAGAAACAAGAGTTACTTTATTTTTTCATGATAGGCAATATCAATACATATTAATAGAAGAGATAATGTGGATAAGAATATTTGTCCCCTATGCGGGTGTTCTGAAGACGCAATCCATATACTCTTAAACTGTACAGTGACAAATGACCTCAGAATTAGCAGAATAGAAAATAAACGTTTGAAGATAAACGAGAAGGTAGCTTTAATAAAACGAAGTGGAGGTTAAACAATAACAAGCTCAATAATTCAGATAAATTTCTGTTCAGAGTCAAAATTAGATGGGAAAAGAAGATAAAGGAACAATGTGAAGATAGATTATAATGTGAGAGAATCCTTCATTCTACAAAAGCTATTAGTTAAGGAGTAACCAAACTAGTAATCTGTTAAACAGTTAGGTAAACAAGTAAAACGATGAATAATAATAATAATAATAATAATAATAATAATAATAATAAAACAATTAGGAATAGTAAGTATACTGAATAGTGAGTTTATTATATTATTATTATTGTCAACAACCTGAATATTCCACCTGTGAAACTGAATAAAACAATCATCCCGTTTAGCTCTACCGTAAAAAATCTCGGAGTGCATTTCGAATCTATTCTCAATTGGGATACACATATTAAATATACATGTAAGAAGGCATTCTCCATTCACTAAAAAGATTGTATCATTATCCATCTAAATTAAAACAGACGCTGGTACAGACACTCATTCTACCTCACTTCGATTATTGCGACATTTTGTTCAGTGATCTCAGGATTGATTCCGCTCAGAAACTACAGCGTGTTCATAACGCGTGCGTCCGCTTCATTTGTAATGTTCGATACTATGATCATATCTCTCCTTCTTTCGACAAGTTATCATGGCTTAGGTTACATGAGAGGAGAAATCTGCACTCACTTTCTCTCTTATATCGAATTATGCACACTTCATCCCCCTATTATTTATTCGCTCGTTTTCATACTCTCTCTCGCTATCATATTATTAATACTCGATCACAACGTGATAACACACTAGAAATTCCACTTCACACATCATCTTTGTATTCCTCATCTTTCACTGTTGTTACCTCTCGTCACTGGAACTCTCTGCCGCCTGAAGTCAAGGGCTGCCGAACATTGAAATCTTTCAAATCCAAGTTAGAAAATTATTTTATAACGAGTTGCCAAACTAACTTACTATTATGACAAATGTTGTATTGCATGTTTCCACGTATTCACATTTTTTTGTGTTCTAGTGATATTTAACTTATTTTATATTTTTGTTTTCATATTTTCCGATAATGGTATATCTATAATGTGATAACTTAAGCTGTATATAATCATAATTTTCCTTACTGTGTGGACCTAAAAATATTGTATTCATTGTATGCTTTGTACTGCACTATTTTATTACTACTACTACTATTATTATTATTATTATTAGTATTATTAGTATTATTATTATTATTATTATTACTATTCTTATTTTTAATAATAATAATAATAATAATTATTATTATTATTATTATCATGAATAATTGTCTTATTTTTTTATACTTTGTATGTCTCATTTATTTTGACCTGCTGTTCACATTTTATTATGCTTTTTCCTTTCTTTCTGTATGTTATATATTATGTCTGATTTCTACTTACTTGTTGTTTACATTTTATTATTATTATCTTATTCAGTTTTGTGTGTAAAATTGTAGTGTACTTTGTAAATTTGTAGTGTTTTTTGTAACGCAGTTTTACTCCTGGTTGAGTGTTAGAGAAGGCCGTATGGCCTTAACTCTGCCAGGTTAAATAAATCATTATTATTATTATTATTATTATTATTATTATTATTATTATTATTATTGTAGGGTTGTAAGGGGTAGTGACGTGCATTCCATAACCTCTCCTACCCAAATCCCAACCCCACCTGCTCGTGGTGCAACCTGCTAATTAACTAACAGGGACTCTGGGGACCGAGTCTTGGCAGTATAACCTTACATCTAGTACAGAAGAAATGCTGTACTCCCATGCCTGTCCAGAGACTATAGGTGGCAACCTCACCGCTGGACTTACTTCCTCCAGGCTAGTAGCCTGTTGGAAGGACATCTTCTTACTAAAAAGTCTCTACAAACACAGAACACGACTGCTTACAATGGACAAAACTGGAGATCACATGTCATCAGAATGCCTCGTTCTAGAATTCCACGCCAAATTTTAAATTACCATCCTGTGGGCAAGAGATCCTTGGGCAGACCGTTCAAGCTTTGGCAAGAGACCGTAACAGGCCACTAGGCCCAATACATGCAAGGATGATGATGATGATTATTAGTGTATTCGTGTTGTGTTGTATAGTATAGCAGATATACAGTATTATTAAATAGTACTAAACTGTTGTTAGCAGATGTGTTAAATTAAGTAGTAGTTCATAGTACTTGTAAAACTATGTTTTGATATGAGAATGACGGATTTGAACTGGATTGCATCAAATCCGCCATGTCCAGACAAGATTGGTGAGAAATAAATAGTAAATACTTATTAATCTAAAATTAATTACCCTTGGGGGTTCTGTTGTCATCTTGATTCCAGCCTGTAATATTGATATTGGGAAGTCAGGATGTGGACTCGAACTCAACCATAACCTGAAATAAAAAAAATGAAAAAGTAGTACTTTTATAAGATGGCCGAAAAGTAATGCTAACCACAAAACCTTCTTTTAGAATTTCAATCAAGAAAACATTACTTTCTGATTCTTGTGTACCTAATGGCGTATACACAGACACCTTTACCTGTAACTTAATATACAGGTCAGTAATGGACGAACATGAGTGAGAGAGAATCGGCTTTACACATGAAAACCTAAGTTCAAATTCCAGTTGTGTACTGTGTAATCTTTCTCAGAAGGTAATTTCCTGGAATTGCTACAACTTGTATTCCACTGACAAATTAATCATGAGAATCTTTAGACTTTATGCTGAAACCTGAGCATTCTGGGAAAACACCACATACCGGTAACAAGAACTTTTAATATATTATGATGTATATACTTATTTAAAGAGACAACTGTTTATTAAATATAACTGTCACAAATAGATACAGGATGCCAAAAGGAATCCATTTTTTATTCTAGCCACGAAACAGCTCTCATTGATTGTTGTGTTTGTGATTAAATTCATGAGCCGAAAAAAACCTCAGGCCTACTGAATTAATTGAATGAAAAGTTTTAAGTTTTTGTACCATACTCTTATGTTTGCTTAGAGGTAATCTTATTATGAATTTCGATAATGAAATTATTTCTGTTGAAACCAGCCAATTAAGTGCCACTGCCGAGAGAGAGAGAGATCACATGTCTTACAGCATTTGTTTCGTTATATATCTCTGCCTATAATCGTTTATTCCAGTTCCTTTTTTATGATATCTACAATAGGGTACTAAGTTTGAATAATAAAAAAACTTACATATTTCGATTAATACTTACCGAAACTTCGCATTCACTTTGCTAGTCTGCAGTGTGTCGACTATCTTATCCAGTTTTGGCATCCAACTAAGTGATAAATGACAATTTGCCAAAAATACCCAGTCTCCATCTCTTACGCCTGTCTGTATTAACCTAAAGAAGGAAAAATGTTCATTATATTGCATTGTTTTACTTCATATGAGTTAAAAATTACATTTATTTATAAATAGTAGGTTAAAGATATCATATAACATTAACCTGCATGTAAAGTGAAAAGAGATAGACTTGTTCATAATAAGAGAATATAAATCAGCCATTCCAGAAAAATATAAACCAAAAGTTGAAAAATTAAAATATAATTATATAAATTTACTTGTGTATTAATGAACTAAAAGCTTCAAATTTTTCATATTTGGTGACTTATTGTATTGAAAATACAACATATATTTTAGTGTGTTTTTAGGATCTAAATAGGATCTATACAACAGGCATATTTGTTTGCATCTTCTTCAGTTTTATTTAGTGGCAACAATGGTTATTCAGTTCAGACACTGAAGTGTTTGTGTTATGAAATTGAAGCTTCAAGCATAATCTTTTATTTTCAATAACTGTAGAATTTAAAGGCAAGATATTTTTTATTAAACACTGCTTTGAAGTGACAATGTTTCCATTGTCATGTCCATTGCCAAACTGACAAAAGTTATCAATATTATCATAATAAAGTCAGTAATAAAGATAATAGTGTTCATCAGCTCAATGCTATTTTAAAAACTTCTTAAGAATTACGATGATTTATTAAATACCATACAATGGCAGGAATTTTCGATATCCATCTGATAAAGAGCTTAAAGGGTACTAAAGCCCTTCTGTAAGTTATGTCCTTAATACCGGTAGTGCTGTTGTATTTGGGTTCGAAATCTAACCAATAGCGAGAGATTTTTAGCACTATAAATTCTTAGTAAAACGGTTGGAATTAAATTTTTGTTAGTTATTGTGAAGTTACAGATGCCACTGTATAAACTACTTTGTCATCAAAGATGTTGTCCGGGGCACAATGCGGGGATGAGTCTATATTATTGTTTGTTTATATAGTTACAAATAATGGTCATTGTTAGTAAATTAGCTGATTACTGTTTTATTTGCTGACTATCAGATAAATTTGCGAATCAAAACACACAATTTTTAAAGCCACATGCGAATTTAATAAAATAGTGCAGACATTTAACTAAAAAATTATAATGTTTATTTTGTGATATTTATGAAGTTCGTAGGTGATGAATTAACTATAATTATTTTAGGCAAAAAAATTCTGACACATGTACAAGAGTACTTCTTCTATGAATTAACTGAATACTGCATGCGAACAAATATAAATAACCATTCTATATAGTTTGAGGGGAAGGAAAGTTTAAGGCAGATAGGTTGCCAAACATTTTTTAGTTCAGAAATTCTCATTTCTGTGAACATATATAAATTAACTTCTTGCATGGGGACGTTAAGACTGGTGGCCCCCTTGGTGTTATTCGACAGGAGTAGGCTACATGGTGGCACCAGGTTTCCCCTTCTCCCTTCCTCACCATCATCATCTTCACCCATCCCCAACACTACATTTACACTTACACTTACCTTAGTACACGACATAACTCTTTATAGATACACATCATGCATAATGTGACCTACTGAAGTGGTGTGCAACTTGAAAATGGACACAGTCCTGCCATCTATTCGCAGTATGCAGAACCCCAATCACGCAAGTGAAGTGGATAGGCATTAGATACACACACATTAGAGTGCCTTCTCAATTCCACAGTAAGAAATTCATCTGTGAACTTACCGTGTAGCGATTGGAGCTTGTCCTTGTCCTAGTGACAAGAAATGGAAGTGTTCTGTCATTTCACAGGTCTCTGCAAGTTGTATAAGTGCACCAGTGGGATCCACGCCAGGCGAAAGAACGAATATCAGTGGTGTCTGTGCTGTAGAGTCCTCTAATACTGACTTAATATCAAGTACAGGAGGCTCCACGAATTGGGGGCCCAGATTGTTTACAATAAACTTTGTCACACAGAAAGAAACACGGTCTGAACGTAAAGATCGCACGAACAACATATGTTGGAATTCGGTACAAATGTCTTCCCATTCTCCTGAAACAATTTAATTTATATATTCAGAATTTGTTTAAAAACTACAACAATGTTAATGACAGAACAATGCATAGGTGTTTTCATTCCTAAAACGAACGCTAATAGTTCATTAGAGCTTGGTCACGGGTCTCCCAGACACTGGATAAAAGTTAGTTGCATACAGTGTAGAGTAAAGACGTCATGAGGCAAAACGTATTTAACAGAAGGGTAAAAACAGGTGTGTTTAGTTACTTGTTTTATGAAAATAGTAATTGTCCTTTTAATCAAGTACTCAATCTTAACTATTAATCATGGTGGAAAGGAATCAAGCACACTACTCACCATTACTAATTTATAATTTATAATTTTAAGATTTGATATAGTTTTAAGATTCTGACGATGTCGGAAACTTGTATACAAGTCTATTGGCAACTAATAAATGAATACTGAATATACCAATCCGCATCCTATCTCCTCCAATTGGTAGTTGTTGATTTTATACATTTCATCAGCAGTTTATAGATCTCTTGGGTATGGAACAACAAGTTTTGATGGAGAAATCATTGCAATAAGTGAAAGTCTCAGGAATCTTCTATGCCACATCAATAAATTTAAAAATGCAGTTATATTGTCAGACTCCAAAGCAGCTATTCTATCAATAGTCTCTAAACACACACTTTCATCTCAAACAGCAGAAATAACTAAAATGCTCTCTCAATTAATATCACTCAATAAAAGAATTGTATTCCAATGGATACCATCCCATTGTGGAATCCTGGGAAACGAGAATGCGGATGCTTTAGCAAAGAAGGGCAGCACTACTACTTACAGACCTGTTACTAAATCTAAGTATTACTTTGTGAAAAGATTTATTAAATCTACATACTTAGACTTCAACAAACAAAATTTGATAACACAATATCAAGGGAAAAAATGGAACACTCTGCATCAAAATCCACAGTTAATTTCCGTTTTACCATGAAAATCGTCTGTAGCTGCATTTAGATTGGCAACAGGCCATGATTGTTTGGCCAAACACCTGCATAGAATTGGAATATATCAGTCCCCTAACTGCCCATTGTGCAACTCAAACCAAGAAATGGATTTGGAACACCTCAAAATCTGTGCTTCAGTAGCTGGCCATGATAATATCTTTGAAAAATATTGGAGTGCAAGAGGTCAAATGACTTTATTGTGAAACGTCTGGCATTAGAAAACAACAACAACATTTCATCAGCAGTTTAAAAAAAAAATCGAATTTAAGCACTTTCTTATAGTAATTATACTAAATGTATTTGGCCATTCCCATGTTATGAAATGACAACATAAAAAGAGAGCCTCCACTGTCAAGGCATTTTTTGGTAATGACAGCTAGATAAAGTATAGTTACAAGCTATTATACTCCATGCAATTGCATAATGGTTATAATGTGACTTCTTTTGCAGTTGCTAGATGGCAGCATAGTGAAATTGATAAAACTTGTCTTGAAAAGTCCATAAGGCGGATCAATCTGTTATATATGATCAGGGGTAATGCTCACCAAGCCTATTTGCTCAGTGATAAAACACTGTACGTATTTGCATTCAGAAGGTTTGTGGTTAAAATCCAGATGTCGACCAATGATTTAATGATTTTCTTGACCATAAAATCAGTATGAATCTAGTTACTTAAAAGATAAATGTCAGAGTGGTCTCCATTTCCACTGCAAAAAGATAAAGATAATGTTTCGCAAAATGTTAATCCCTACTCATTGTAGGAACATGTTTGATGGTATGTCCACTAGATGGCATGGGGGTGAGTGGACTGACCTATATGGCAGCAATCCAATGTATCAAAACACATGTACCACTCCAGACGACAGTCGTGAAATGACCTTGCAGTAAAGTAATTATAAATAAGTAGTAGTACCGGTAGTTGTCTAACACCCAGGAACTTGGATGAACTCCATTCTCCTTCTTGCTTTCCAATATAATTTTGATACTGAAGTCAATTCTAATGCAGCTAATGTTGGACATGTGTGAAGATTATCTGCTGTCATTATTGAGTTTTCTTCGTTGCATAGGACGCACTTAGGCGATGGATATATGAAAATCCTGTGTAGGTGAGCTGCCAAGCAGTCATGTCCTGTTATAATATGAAAAATCGCCACTGCTTCTTGTCTGGGTGAATCGGGTACTGAGTATTTGTTATTTAGGATAGACCAAGACTTTACTTACGGTTTCATTTTGTTCTTTTACTTCTTCTTCGATACTTGTTGGATTTTCATGCCTCTTTTTGCTAGGTAATCTGCTATTTCATTATCTTGTAGACCGCAATGTGCTGGTATCCACTAGAATATATTTATCAAGTGTCAGCAGAGTTTTAATTTTGTTTTATGTTTCCTGTGATCGTTTGTTGGAGGGAACATTGTATTTTGCTATTGCCTGGATAGCTGCTGATGAGTCACTAAGTATAACCGCTTTCTGGAATTCAGTTATTCTATAAAGGAGCTGAGTAAGTGCCATATCTATAGCTAGCAATTCCCCATCGAAATGTGTTGAGTTGAGTCCTGCAGAAACACATAAGTTGAAGAGTTTGCAGTGTATTCCAACTCCACCTTCATTTCTATTAAGCAATGAGCCATCGGTGTAGATATGGAGCCATTCTTCTTGTGGGTATAGTGTATGGATAGTTTCCAGTGCTGCTAATTTTAGCTGCTCCGGTAGTCCTTCAGATTTCTTTATATTTTGGATTAGTTCTGTTCTATAATATGGGACATCATGGTAGCGCAGTGGTGATCTTGGATGAATGAATGCAACTTTAAATAAAATCTAAGATAAACAGTAATACCTATTAGAGGTAAATTTTCAGGCTCCTTATTAGTGTACCAGATGTGCCAGTCACGGGGATATTGTTCAAAGGATGTTATGACTCCATGAAATCCTGCTAACTTGTCCAGTTCTGTAATGTTGTCCCAGTGCAAGTCTGATAACCAACCTATAATGAAAATAACATTACAGTATATTAAAGAACAGTTTCAAAGAGATGGAAGAAGAAAGTGCAAAAAGATACTATTTTTTTTGTCTTCTATATTCCTTCCCATCTGCTGATTTTATCACAGTTGTTTTCAATAAACACTACAATAAGTATAACAGATGTTAAATAAATGCAAAAATTCCAGATACAGCAAGTGTATCGTCTATTTTTAATAAAGGAGATTGCAACATAACCAATTATAAAGGATGTATAAAATTCTGCATATAGAATATATAACTTGATCATTGAGTGCAAGAGAATAGGCTTAGAAAGGCATAAAACCTTTGAATAACTTTATGCACACAACTCAATCCTGAGGAGAGAGAGTATGCCTTCTTTCAACAGGATGGAGCAGTGTGTCACACGCCGACGGCGTTTCTCGTAAGAATTTATGAATAATTGACGGAAGCATAGTAACCAACCATCTGTGGCCACTGCGTTCTCCAGGCTTTATCCAATAGTGATTTTTATCTTTTTGGAGGAGAAAAGTAAGCTAACAACCCACACACATTGAATAAGCTCAAGAAAAACGATGAAAAACAATATGTATTGCCATTAAGAGTATCAAAGTGTCTGAATTGCAAAGCATGTACAAGAACAGTAGGTATATAGATTGTCAAGTCAATCATTTTTAACATTTTCTATAATCAGTAAGTACACACACACATCAGTATTTTCCATGTTCCTTTTCATGTTTATAGTGCATGGATGTGGGCCATTGTTAAGTGGGACGTCCCTTACAATCTTGATAAGAAATAAAGCATACTTCCTTACCTGGACATGGATTATCAATCTGGTCCTCTCTATCTAACACAACTCCTCCTTTCAGAAGAAAGTTGTATTCCGCTGCACTTATTTTACCCATGGCATCCAGAATTTTGACACACATATGAAATGAGAAGAGGAGCTTATGGTTCTCGAACAATCCACGGCAGGTATTTCTGTCAGTTAAAAGAAAATAAATAAACTGAGTGGACTCTTCCTCACATTGAGCATCATTGATCTGAATATAGAAATCATGCCTTAAAATTCTTATGAAATTGTAAAACATGGTTTAAAACAAAATTATAAGAAAACATTTATTACATAAAAAAATAAACTTACAGCATAACGTGAAAGTGAGCGAGTATATGAATAAGTTGCAAAGAATTAGAGGGAAAATGAAAGGAAATGCAAAGGACAGAAGGAAAAAAGAATCAATCAATCAGTTGATAAGTTTTCCAGTTGGTTAGTAAGTGAAATAAGTAGATGTGTTAATACAACGAGTTTGCAACGTTGATGAATGTCATCGCTGCTACTAGCACTTTCAAGATTTTGCAGTCGGCACAAGCGATATTCAGTGTTGAAAAACCTGTCAGAAGGACTAGGTTTACATTCCTTGCTTTCAGTACAATGCAATGTTGTTGCCGCCTAGCATATTTTTTTTAACAGATACTCTGTTGGTAAGTCAAGAAAATTGAGTAACAGAATGTGTAATAATCAACTGAAAATGGAAATAAATCGTCACCCACCTGTAAACAGCATATGTATGATAATCATTCAGAAGAAGTATTCTTTCTTCCAAGTTTTGATTTCTCGGGCTCTTTTCAATAGAAATCATGAAAAGTGAGATGTAAGCATCCAATGAAAACTGATACATAGGATCTATTTGGCTCATATCATTCAAAACAAAAAACAGTATGGAAGCTCGCTTTGCACAAGGTCGATAACCCTGAAACAAACAAATCAACATCTAAAGTTGAGAAACGTGATGAATTGTTGCATATGATGCAGATATGAAGTATTTCATTTAATCAATTTAGAAACTGTTCTTTAATTCTGTCAAAATTTATATTACATTATGACAGTTTAACACATTCTTTTACAGTACAATTACTATCAAATGCAAAATTATAATAATTCACATACGGTACCTATTTTCAATTTAAGAGAATATAATACATCATGTGCATGTAATCAATCAATCAATCAATCAATCTTCTTAATGTATCCAGCTGTTTGCTGACAACATAAAGTCCACTGTAGTCTATTCAGTTGTTGTTTTTCACGAGAAATGAGGGGTATTTTGATCGGTGTACATTATAGAAATTTTATATGTACACAATACATCAATAAATACTGGAAAAAGGGGTATTGTTTAATCAACTGTTCGAAGACAGGTTTGATACTAAGAAGCCATCACTCATGAAGCAACTAAGCTAGGAGATTATGGGGTAGAGTGGTCAGTTCCTTCTCCACTCCATTGTATACATCGCTGACTAGATACATTTTACACTAATCAGACTACAACAACAAAGAAAGGAGAAAGGGTAACAACTTCATTGTCAAATTCTGACTACTAGATAAACACAAAATTCTTTTGAGAAGAAACATATACGAATTTAAATTAAAGAGTCACTCAAAACGCAAATCTTCAATAACCAATATACCTACTGTATTACACTAACCTCTATACATTGAAGGAATGCTTAATGACTTACGGATGAACTGTAATTACTTTCACATAAGCTGATGGAATATGACTACACAGTACCAGTTTGCATAGGAATGTTTTGTATTCTAATACCTATTACATTACCTCTCTTGCTCTGTCTATTTCAATTTCTGTTGTTTCTGAAACAGACAGTTGCTCTGTAACAGCAATTGCAGTGGCCTTTGATGTTTGTAAAGTAATCAATAAATCCAAGTCATCCAAGAGGGACCCTTTCGTTTCATACAGCAATCTAAAAAATTTGAATACAAAGGATTTCAGACTTGTTTAATCATATTATTGAGAGCCATTAGAGTTTCAAGTATACTTTTCATAATAACTTCAAAATCATCAAAAGTGAAAATGGATAAAAATATATTTTTACTTCTGGTAAGAAACAGAAGTGTTCAATATTGACATGAAATAAAGTTCAGTTGATATAAGTTTTGTTCTAAAAAAATCAGAGGTGTATAAACAAGAAATATTACTCGAAAGTACATTGTTTTCTTTATTTTAAAACTTAGGACTGTGTAAAATGAAACATGCATGGTAACTTAATCATACATGTTTCTGATACATCACAATAAACAGTTCATTACCTTTGCCATGACTGTTTGGCCAAGCATCTGCATAGAATTGGAATATATCAGTCCCCTAACTGTTTATTGTGCAACTCAAAACAAGAAATGGATTCAGAACACCTTAAAATCTGTGCTTCAGTAGCTGACCATGACAATATCTTTGAAAAATATTGGAGTGCAAGAGGTCAAATGACTTTATTGTCAAACGCCTGGCATTAGAAAACAACAACACAGTTC
This sequence comes from Periplaneta americana, assembly GCF_040183065.1. Classification (NCBI taxonomy): domain Eukaryota; kingdom Metazoa; phylum Arthropoda; class Insecta; order Blattodea; family Blattidae; genus Periplaneta; species Periplaneta americana. The sequence goes on from NC_091123.1 coordinate 40,716,452, forward strand.
ATTATCATTAAGTGAAATCAGTGGCACATACAGGTATTAAATAATTGATTAAATGGCGATCTTACTCGTGTTAATTATGTAAGCCTGTGTGGCTTACAGCTGTTTCGGTGCTACTTGACACCATCCTCAGAGCCTACTAGATCTCGGCGCTATCTCAACTTCGCTGCCTGTTGTGTGGGTGCGTTCGTGTGAAGAGTTGTGTCAAATAGTGTGTGTGTGTTCTGAAATTGATTTGTGTGTTGAGAATTTGATTAGGGTGTGTTTTAGTGTGTCTGTATATTTCATACTGTTCAAGTGTGTTGAGTTTTTGGTTTTTGGGTATGTGTAGGATTTCCATGTCTGTATTTATGTTATTGTATGTGTGGTTAGCATTAGTTATGTGTTAGGCATATGTAGATGTATTGTGTCCTCTGGTTATTGCTTTAATGTGTTCTTTGTATCGAGTTTGTAAGTACTGTAAAGGGTGACATGGCAGTATGATTTCTAATTTTATTTATTTATTTTTAGGCATAGGAACATTAATTGCACTCACACAAATAATATTTGAATATACTTCATTTTATTGTTAAGAATTCATGTGAATAGTAACGATTATTAATCAGAAAAAAAGATTACAATAATATCAGATGTTCACATTAACTCTTACTTATTATTATTATTATTATTATTATTATTATTATTATTATTATTATTATTATTATTATTAATCAGTGTTTTTCAAATATTTGACAATACAAACACTGTTATAACATACGAGTTTTTAGGTTCTCATTATGATTTTGTTCAGAAGTAAACATTTAACATTTGCAATGTTATGGAAATGGATACAAGTTCCATCATCTGAGTGAACTAGTACAATCTGAAGGAATGAAGGGACATATATTCTGTGGGGGTGGCTGGTCATGATAATATCTTTGAAAAATATTGGAGTGCAAGAGGTCAAATGACTTTATTGTCAAACGCCTGGCATTAGAAAACAACAACACAGTTCATTATCATTAAGTGAAATCAGTGGCACATACAGGTATTAAATAATTGATTAAATGGCGATCTTACTCGTGTTAATTATGTAAGCCTGTGTGGCTTACAGCTGTTTCGGTGCTACTTGACACCATCCTCAGAGCCTACTAGATCTCGGCGCTATCTCAACTTCGCTGCCTGTTGTGTGGGTGCGTTCGTGTGAAGAGTTGTGTCAAATAGTGTGTGTGTGTTCTGAAATTGATTTGTGTGTTGAGAATTTGATTAGGGTGTGTTTTAGTGTGTCTGTATATTTCATACTGTTCAAGTGTGTTGAGTTTTTGGTTTTTGGGTATGTGTAGGATTTCCATGTCTGTATTTATGTTATTGTATGTGTGGTTAGCATTAGTTATGTGTTAGGCATATGTAGATGTATTGTGTCCTCTGGTTATTGCTTTAATGTGTTCTTTGTATCGAGTTTGTAAGTACTGTAAAGGGTGACATGGCAGTATGATTTCTAATTTTATTTATTTATTTTTAGGCATAGGAACATTAATTGCACTCACACAAATAATATTTGAATATACTTCATTTTATTGTTAAGAATTCATGTGGCATTAGAAAACAATAACAACATATTCTGTGGGGGCCCACTATGCATGGTTACTTCAAATAACTGGGCTCTCATATTATAAACACAGTAAGAAAAACACAAATTAATTGCTAAGAAAACGTGAGCTAGACACAACAAAAATTTTAACAAGTGGCACGATATGGAACTTCGATGTAGTTCAGTAGTTAGAGCACTTGGTACGTAGAACCAAGGACCCAGATTTGATCCCCGGCGCTGGAGAAAATTTTTCTCCTCTAATAATCATTGTTACCATAACAGATAGCTATATTCTGTAGGACCAAAAATTAACCTTTACGTAAGTTTTAGCTGTATTTTCAATATTTATGTTGCATTGAAAGGTGTAGAAGGTGAGCAGTAACTCATCATAGCCACTTCTCTGTGCTGGCGCCATCTCTTGTCTTGTCTCTTATAGTGAGTGATCCCTCTTTTGATCCATGTTATAAAAAATAACATCCCGATATCACCATGCTGCATGTGGCAACTTACAAAATTCTGTTGGGGCTTTTTTAAAAAATGACTACATAATATCTATGTCAAAACAGAATGTTACACACCTCAGTAACTCATCTTCGAGATTTAAAAGCTGCCTCTTGCCAGCAGCTATGGTTAAGACGAGGTTATCTTTCTGTTCTTCTAGTTGAGGACGCTCCTTTCGTACCACAATACCCAGCAACTGTGCTTCCAATCCTAAAATAAGACATATTAAATATTTATCTTCTTTTTTCATCCTTTCAAGTGTTATGAGCAATCCAGTTGTATTCTATATCCTAAATAGAAAGTTTTAATATAAAAGAGGTGGTTTTTCCCTAATTATTTTGGCTAAATTGTTATAATTTATGTATTAGTATATTATTTTGTATATTTTAATTACCTTGTTGTTTAACTGCGAAATTAACAAGTGTTGTTTTTGTGGTTATTTCAGGAGCATAATGAGGATTACTCATTTTTGTTGTAATATAGAAGCGGAAGTTTTCGTTATACTGAACCATCTTATCACCTATTTTAATCAGAAGCTGTCCACCTAAAACATTTGCATACACAAATATAAGCGAATAAGTAGTGATGAATATACTTAAATACACTCCTTTTAATAACAATTTTGCGAAGTTTATCTTCGTTTTAGTTCGATTATACAGGCAAACTCTTTGAAAACGGAAAATAAATGAAATAATCAAAATAGTAATTGATTTTGTAAACTTTGTGAGGAACAGATTTTATACACATTTTTCAATATGATAGAGACTACAGTACAGAAGCTTGTTACTTCTTCAGTGTCTTTTTACCTTGTTTGATCACTGACTTATTAAGGACTGGAGTCAAGGATGGATCTAATTCTTCCATCACATTTTGTAACAGGATAGCTTTTCCAAACTGAATTGCTTGTTCAACAATTCTCATGAAGTCTGGTAACCCAAAATCAATTACTTTGAGACCCTGCAACATTACGATAATGAGTGTCATTATTACCAAGATATTTGTTGTTAACAATATATCTAATATACATAAATGAGTTTCACTGTGTTTTAGAAGTATGAATGAACTCTTCGTCCAAGAATTATACTCAAGAGAAAAATTAATGATGCAATTGCAAATTTCACTTTCTCATTATACGAACTATGTACAAAGAAAATATTTTGGTGCTGTTTGAAATTACAATCGTTGCAATACTGCTACAACCGCAGTGTCATCTTTTGGTTAGGAACTCTTGGAATGAGTGTGGGAGGAGTGCAAAAGAAATGTTACCACCACCAGCAGTCATATTTTATTTAGCGTTGATTTCAACTGCAGAGGATATTCAGTAACGGAATTCAATGAGGGCAGGGAATAGCAGAGATTTTTTTACATGCCGTAAATCTACGAGTTGGGACCCACAGCTTTACAGCCTTATTTCCCTTCCGAAAAAAAAGCTGTTGTAACTTATACTCTTCATGAAGATATGGTAAATGTCTTTTACACATATATTCTTATTGTGTTAGTGTGCATGTGCGATACACTGATTTTCATTTTTCACACCTCAGCAGCCATGCTTCCCACATGAGAAAACATGAAAGACAAACTCTTTTCAATGTTTCGTTGTCGAAAATAAAATAATGGAATTTCATTACCGATGAATGTACGATTCAGTGATACAGGTAACAAAAAAAATCGTGTGTTTAACGGGGGGAGGGGGGAAATGATAAAATTCGCGATAAATTATCGAAATCGTAAAACGTGTCTACAGAACAAGTCTAGTTCATATCTATAAAAATTTTTAACTCCGTGACTCAATTAGCAAAAATTCGTGAAAAAGTCATTTGCGAAAATCAGGTGGCCATACTTATAGAGATTCTGTGAGTTTTATAAAATAATGTAAATGGTTACCCATTCTTGGATTATGTTGGTGGAGAGCAGAGTTTCTTTTAAATTTAAACCTGTTCTGATGTAGACTACAAAATAAATATCCTCGGACAGACTTGAATCAGCGATTCATAGGTAAGCATACAAACCACTAGGCCATTGAGGACGATTATTCAGTCACACATTTCTCAATCGAGCTTAATTTGAATGTTGATTTAGTTACCATTTTCTCAGCTAAGTTTCTTATCCACTTCACTCCTTGACCTTGAGGATCAATAAGCAGTGGCCACCTTGTTCCTCGAGTCACAATAATACCATTTTCAGTACTGAATCCATCCGATGGTAAACCTTGTATATTCCACTCTCTTATCGTTGTTGGATCAGACAGGAATGTGATCACGCTGAAGTCCTCAGAGCAAGGAACTTCCTCTGTTATTATCTGTTTAAAGTAAAATTACACTTAAATTCGGAACAACAGAATGTGTGTTATATTAAGCTAAAAGCAGTCAATTGGCCAAGGGAAATGAAACCTAACCATGCGGCAGATATATTTTAAAGATCACATGAAGGTTGTAGAAAACTCAACTGCATAAGAAACAAAGATGTAGATACACATACAACATACAAAATAAATTGAACGATGGTATTATGTACCAGTGGACAATATATTTGATAGGAATAGCAAACAAGTTTTCGAAGAGGGTCTGGTCTTACAGAGAAACTGTTAGGCAGGGTTGAAGAAGAGCATAGAAGAAATGGGAGCCAGAACAGGTTAATTATAATATATTTTGGAGTGAATAATAGTAACAATAATAAAAGAAATAATAATAATAATAATAATAATAATAATAATAATAATAATAATAATAGCACAATAAACATATACTTACTTACTGACTTTTAAGGAACCCGAAGGTTCATTGCTGCCCTCACATAAGCCCATCATAGGTCCCTATCCTGAGCAAGATCAATCCAGTCTCTATCATCATATACCACCTCCCTCAAATCCATTTTAATATCTTCCCATCTACGTTTCGGCCTCCCTAAAGGTCTTTTTCCCTCTAGTCTCCCAACTAACACTCTGTATGCATTTCTGGATTCGCCCATACGTGCTACATGCCCTGCCCATCTCAAACGTCTGGATTTAATGTTCCTAATTATGTCAGGTGAAGAATACAATGCGTGCAGTTCTGCATTGTGTAACTTTCTCCATTCTCCTGTAACTTCATCCCTCTTAGCCCCAAATATTTTCCTAAGCACCTTATTCTCAAACACCCTTAACCTATGTTCCTCTTTCAAAGTGAGAGTCCAAGTTTCACAACCATAAAGAACAACCGGTAATATAACTGTTTTATAAATTCTAACTTTCAGATTTTTTGACAGCAGACTGGATGATAAAAGCTTCTCAACCGAATAAGAAACAGGCATTTCCCATATTTATTCTGTGTTTAATTTCCTCCCGAGTATCATTTATATTTGTTACTGTTGCTCCCAGGTATTTGAATTTTTCCACCTCTTCAAAGGATAAATTTCCAATTTTTATATTTCCATTTCGTACAATATTCTCGTCACGAGACATAATCATATACTTTGTCTTTTCGGGATTTACTTCCAAACCTATCTCTTTACTTGCTTCAAGTAAAATTCACAATAAACATATATAAAAAGTAAAGTATGGGCAGATGCATAAAATTATATATTTGTCAGACATACTTTTATAAAGAGTAAAGTTAAATAAAACATTATATAACTAACATGTTAATATTTGTAACTATTTGTAAATGAAGAAAGCTGAATAATTTCTTACACATGTCTTCCAGTTCTCAACTAGTTCTTCTCGATAGGAAGATACAAAGGGTCCCATATAAGAGATGAAACCTGTTGCCAGAAGACAATCTCCAGGCAGCAATTCAAACTTGCTGTCCAATTCTGCAACTGTTTGTATCCATCTCTCTCTTTCACCAGCTAGACCCTCAATTAACTGAACTGCTCTCTCTAGCTTCAAGGCCAAAAGTTCTGCCTGAAATTTATAACATTTAATATCAGACATGGAGAAAACTAAAATAACTTCTATTAGAAACCCACACCCGTTTTACGCAATATTGGCAAGCAAGTGATAACTAATCACAGAAAACTTAGAATTTATTCTTTAATGGCCATACTGTTAATGGCAGAATTAAAGTGAATGCAGTTAGTATTCCGAGTAAAAATAGTACAATATCCGCTAGAACATGAGAAATTATTTAGAAGAACTACAAAAAAAAAAAATAATTTTAAGTTATTTAAGTAACTGAATATTCTTGAATGTTATGAACTAAATTGGTCACCGAATGCCTACACTCACTTACGATTCTGACTCATTACAATTCATTTACGTTGTTACGAGTGTGTTGATTTGGTAATTTTGGACATAGTGAGAGGAATATTTATTCAAAAAAGATTGAAAGAGGGATGGACTACTCTTGCCCTTTATTTTTATCACATAGATGAAACTGTCAGGCTTTTATTATGTGAATGCACAGCTAAATGCTCGCATTTTTAAATCCACTTTTCGAGTTCTTCCAAGACCCAATTAGCAACATATTTATCTTTGCTAAAGATGCTAATCTCTTGAGATCAAAGTAAGGAACAAAATATAGTATTCATTTAATGACTCCTCTTTCTAATAATATCAATGCATTGAAACTATTGGTTACTGTATTAATACAAATTTAGTGTAATAATAAATAAATTTAGCTTCCCTTATGAAAAGGTTGCCAGATTTGACAAAGCGTATTACATATAATTTGGAAACACACCTAAAAGGTAAAATGATATACATTTGAAACGGTTAGGGAATAGAATATACAAAATGTCAGCCTAAATTAGCCATTGTCATTGTGAAATGTAGGTAAATTGTAATTTTAAGACAGGGATAGTAAAAGAAGTACAGAGCGCGGCAAAAAGACTTGACTCTGGTTATGCTCTTGCTAGCTCACGACTGGGAAGTGATAAGCAAATAGGCATAGTGATGCAGATAGACACAGTTGGATTCAGATTAGCAACAGTGGTCAGTTTCGTTGGTGTTCTCACAACAAGAAACCGCATTTATAAAAATAACCATAATCAATTACACGACAGAGCAATGAATACAGTGTGCTGTGGAGCTCTCTCTTGGTGGAAAAGTCATACGTGAATTGTTTGAGCAAATTGCGGCTACTTTTTTCGGAATATACCCAACTGTGTCAGCCAGAGATTCTCAACCTTTTGAAGATTGTGAGCACTTTACACATGCAATACTAAATGAGCGAGCACCATGAAATCGAATAGTTTAATAGGCCTATGTGAAAACATAAATACAATAAATAAATAAATTTTGTTAAACACTTACTACAATAATGATATCCTTGAACTTGAATGCTACTCAGAATTTCAATGATCCAAAGAGAAGTCGCTTGCAGCTACAACAGTTCTGCAGATGTGAATTAGTTAATCATAAACGTACTTTGTTCTCGAGGTATTTCATAAGTAAGAACATTTTTTCGCATAGATAGTTGTCCAGACATTTGAGAGAAAAACTACGCAGTGTTTGGAGTTTTATTGTATCTTTTGCTCCCCCAAAGGCTATGAATTTCACTTTTTAAAACAAATATTTTAGTGTTAAGGAGGACTGGAGATCTATCAACTGAAGTTCCATATGAGCAGCTATATTATTCTCTTGAATAATCTTGATTTTTCTGATTAAGATTACCCTGAATTGAAAGGGGTTATACACCACGAAATACAGAAGGTCTATGAGATTTATAACATATTAGGGTATAATGGATGGATATGAACATTATGTGTTCCAACTCGTACAACAGTTTGAATTCAAAAAAGGATCTCATGAACGTTTGTGTTCACGAGCACTTTTTTACTCTCATGAGGAGAGCACCAAATGTCATTAAAAGAGCACTATGGTGTTCGCGAGCACCAGGTTGAGAACGCCTGGAATATGTCCTTGACTTGTTTAAGAAGTGGCGTGAAAAGGGCTCCGAATAAAATAAATAAATAAATAAAAAGTGGCAGTACGCAAATAGAGTCCTCACAGAAAATATTGACGATATGTGAACAAATTTGACGTGAAGTCCACAGTCAAATATGCAGGAATTATTTTGATATCACAGGAATTATGTCACAACGATCTGTTTTACGTTGACTCAAAATGCTTAAGCTTTACCTCTATAAAATATCAGTGTGCCATGCGCCAGAGAACAGAGTGACTGGCAGCAAAGGGAGCACATTACCAGAGTCAAGTCTTGTTAGCCGCATTCTGCAGAATATTACAGACACTCCCTTTAGCGTTACTATTCTTACCCATATTTATTCCCTTAACTAACCTTCTTTCTCAATTCTTCTTTCTGTGCCAGTTTTTCTTCATACTCTTTCTGCAGCCGTTCAAGGTATAAACTCAGTTCTTGTAGCTTTGCTTTAGCTTCGGCTAAAGTTGCCTGTTTTTCTCGCAGAGCTGCTTGTGCTTCATCTAGCTTTGCTTTCTTAGGTGCAACTATCCTAAATGGAGAGAATAACCAGTAATCTCTCCTGATCTGAGCAAAACTGAGAAAAGCTTCTTAGACTGTAATCTGATTTGACAATATACAAATAATAGTTACTTATGGTACTTGTGAGGTAAGTGCATCTTTATTGCGCTCGTGTAATTTAAGCACTCGGCTGACGCCTCGTGCTTAAATCTTTCCACTCGCGCAATAAAGATCACGCTCACAAGTACCATACGTAATTTTATCCATGACCATAACGAAAAATTCTGTTTTATAAAAGAAAATATGTTGAAAATAAGTCCTCATATAATCACATATCATGGCATGGATTTTAGAATCGATACATGTACTAGGTAGGTTATGATGTAGGAGGCCATGATTAGTGAAGAATGGTATCTAAGGCGTTGGATAAATAACAAATTATAATTAATTATATAATTTTAATATATATTTTTCATTTTAAACGTGTATTCTCGTTTTTTTTTTTTAAGTTTCAGGGATTATTTAGAAGTGTTCACGGGACTAATGTGATTAAAATAATTTCACATTTTATTTCTGTAAACTTAAGAGTAATATTAAAACTTAATTAATCATCGTGTCTGTTTAGCTCAGTTGGCTAACGCGTGTTGTTTTAAAATCCTATAAACCCAACTATAAACCCTCCTCACATCCCAAAAGGTAAATTATTACAAAATTTTAAAAAGATACATATTAGATGTGGATGTAATGCACAAATTACGACGTAGTAGATAGAGAAAAGAGGAGGAGATTGAGTTTATGTATATTTAAGAAATGGTAATAAAGAAGTAGAGGTAGTGACATCTAGTAACTAATATATTAACTTCTTGAGTAATAGTTGAATGGAAAAGTATACGTGTGTACCCGGGTACTAGGAAAATACTAATGAACTGTGAGATAAAGTTCAAACTGTGAGGTAAAGTCTTTATCTCACTAGTGAAATAAAGTAATGTTGAATAAAAGCCTACCTTGCAAACCAAAAGTATTTAATAAAGGCATGTTTTTCGTTATGGTCATGGATAAATATAAATTTATATGCATGTTCTTATAAAAGCAATCATGTCTTTAAAGTAAAAAGGAAAACAAATTCTCACGACTATGTTATACATACCTATAAATTTTTCCATATTTCTCCATTGCTATCACCCACAAGCAAAGGGACTTCGCTGCCAGAGAGACAATGCCCACTTTTTCTGGATCAAATTCTTCATTTGTTGTATATACATTAATTTTCTTGAGTGTGCGGTCAGATATGTTATCCCTATCGAAATCTCGAAGCTGAGAGAGAAGATATAATTTATTATTACCAAAATTTACGATGACTAATAATAATTAGTGTAATAGATATTAAATAGTAAGTAACATTTTTCAAAAATGGTAGTTAACGTATAAAAATGGAGCATTCGAACTGAACATGATTTATTATGTTCAAGTTCAAGTTCAGCCCATAATGTCCCCATGGGCCTCTTCCGAGGAAGGCAGCTGATTAAGGCGATCCTGGATTTATTAACTGTCACCAAATATAAATTTAAAATATAATTTTAAAATGTTATAGAAATTCGTTAAATGAGGCGGTTCGAAGCAAAGGAGTGTAAGTGACATTAAAAAAAAAATTATTAAACTGCATTCAGGGTAAACTAAAGCATTTAAAATTTCTTTTAACCACACCGCACATTAACATTTGAAATTACAACTTCACAGAATTTACCAATGCTAGTAACTTTTAATCACATTTTATGGAAAATAACGTAAATGCACTTACACCCCTTTGCTTCTGACCACGTCAAATTTCTCACAATACAGTAAATACTTCCTAATGTTATGAGAATGAATAGAATACAAACTATGATATAGGTAATTGTACTTATTTCAACGTCAATGGTAAAAATTAAAAACTTGAATCAATTTCGCCTTAAATAATACTTTTTAAATATTTTTGTTAATGATAGGCATCACTACACGTAAAGGTCAAAACTTGCCTGAAATTTTGAAATGTATTTATCAACATCACTTCATGACATCATATTTAAATTTCATTAAATTCATGTTAACAATAAAGTTAGATATATATTATAGTTAATCAGCATTCATCCCATAAATCCAGGTTTGACGTCTTAGATCACAACACTATGGTGCTGGACACAATAATTTTTAGTAAATCGAGTTTAACATTTCATTATAATGGTATTGCACTGAAAGCATTACAGTGTCTTTGTAAAACTTCAATAGTAAAGGTCGAATTCTCTTATTATGTTCATGATATTCTCCACTTAAAATCATTCATCAGGTTAGATGAATAAACATTTTTTTTTCCTTTATAGACAATACTGTATGCAATTTTATTTATTTATTATTAAAGAGGTACTTAATTAACGGTACCAGAGATTACACACCTGAAGTAAGAAGTTTGGATCTCCAAGTTGCCTCTTGGCTTCAGCCCAGGTTGGTTCAACTTGTTTAAGTATCATAACAGCCTCCATCACCATCTCTACTCTTGCAGGAGGGCGGCCATAAGACTTCACTTCTGCCAAATCTTTTTTATTAAGAGCATCTAACGCCTGAATGAATCACAAAACATAAACATAGTATTTTAGACAGTGGTCTCATATCAATGAAGTAGTCACGTGTACAATTCTGTTTCTTTTACGAGCTGCTGATGGTGGGAATTACTCAGGTTTGAAGCAATAATTTCAAAGAAAACCGCCATGGTAGCTAAGTGCTAGAATGCTGGGCTTATAAGAGAGTGGGCTGGGTCCAAGTCCTGGTCGATCCACCCTGAATTTATAAATTTTGTTGGGTAAGCTCATGATCCAGGTAACACAGGGCAGGGGTTTTCTGCAGGTACTCTGGTTCCCCTGTGACATCACAACATCTTCTTCTTCTTCTTCTTCTTCTTCTTCTTCCATTCATTACAGTGTAATGTAGATCAATCACCTGTGTGGTCCACTCTGGATAATCTCTTATAAACTAAGTGACCTAGGATTGTTGGCACTAGTGACATCTCTGAGCCACATTTGTAGTACAAGGACAGCCATAACCAAACTGCACAACAATTCAACCTACGCAGAACACATCACAAACTCCAATCACAACTACAGCAATATAGACACTGACATGAAAATACTACATATCCATTAAAAAAAACCAGAAACTTGACACTGTAGAACAATATGAAATATATAAACATACAAAAACACACCCACAGCACATCCTGAACACTCAAATCAATTTCAAAACACACACCCTTTTCGACAAAATCATGAACATACCCCACCACAACAGGAAACCAGAAAATACACAGGTTCTTCACTAGACTTTAGAAAATGAAGAACAACACTTCGAAACTAGTCAGCCAGGTAATTTCCTCATACTAACACAGTGAAGAGTTGTAAAGTTGATCAGTTACAAAATTTGAGGTTAAAAATTTTCATAATCATTTGTTGGAGATAATCAGATGTAGTACTAACAATATCTTCAGACAATCATTAAATTCCTGTAAGTGAAGCAACTTTTTCGTGAAGGATTAAATCTAATGATTAAACAAGGTAACTGAACAACTGTATCGTCACCTTAGAAAAATAAACATGTGTCGGTAATCGACTTGATTCCATTCTTTACAGAGATAGGCCTATTTGATTTATCAGATACCTTCATAGCTGCTTCTAAAGCTGGCATTGCTTCCATGAGATCTGCTTCTGCAACTTCAGCTAGCCTTTTGCAGACAACTTCCTCTTCAGCAATTTTAATACTACGTGCAGCAACTAATTTCTGTTGTTCATCTGCTTCCCTCCTCTGTGTGACAATTATCACTAAATATTCATCGCATTGTTGTTGGTATTCATTTACTGCAAACAAACGTAAAGTTGATTAATTATTTAAGTGCAGATCTTTATGCGAAATTCATTTGTTTATTAAGCCTTCAAGAAATTCTATATTTCTCCTCGATCAATATATTAATTTATTTCTTCCCAAAGAAAGTGCATTAAGACATTATAAAGTAGAAATGCTGAAAAAGTTTCTAGTAGGGGAAAAAAATTTTCTTCTTTACATTTAACTTGGCACAACTTAGAAAGACGTCTATTCATGCACCTCTAGGCCTACCTTATTCATATAAAACACATAAAGCTCTCAATAAGGCTAATTACGTCCGAGATCGAGATATATGTCACCTTTCAGTTGAGCTTCCTCAAGTTCAGCTCTCATTACTTGCACTTTCTCCCTGGTATCCTCTATCTTGAATAGACCATTACGCAATCTATTAGCTGCTCTCGTAGTATCTTTCCTCTTTTCATCCAACATTCTAAACAAGAAGAAGAACTTAATATTCATATTACATATTTTACACCTAATGAAGGAAAACTGGCGGACAGGCACTCCTATATACAATAATTTGGCGAAAATCAAGACACTTTTTATTTACATAAATTTCCCAATTTGTTTTTTTATTTTAGAAATGGATTTAAACTGGGAATGTGGCATCTTTAAATATTCTTTACTGCCACTTCTTACAAGAAAAAATAATATAACCTTCTAGTGCTGTTTGGATGGGTAGTTACAGTTTTTGTTAGTAAGAACAAAATATTGAGTTCGATTCCATATTAATTTCTTTTTATTTAAATTGTAAGACACTTTTCTTTTCTCAACATTAAGCTTTCAGCAAGTTTAATACGTATTACATAAATTTAAAGAAAATTCTGAACTCAAAATATTTTACATCTTGATTACACAACTTTTAACACTATATCACTTCGGAATATGTATTATATGTATTTCTCGTGTTAAATTTTACTGTACCTGGTTAACATGTTTCGGCCTGCTATTGGCCATCTTCAGAACTGGTTGTTGCTGATCTTGGCTCCTTTTGTTTTGTTTCCTGTGGACATTACACTAGACAAACACACCCCCACAGGAAACAAAACAAAAGTCGCCAAGACCAACAACAACCAGTTCTGAAGATGGTCAATAGCAGGCCAAAACATGTTAATCAGGTACGGTAAAATTTAACACGAGAAAGACATAATACATATTCAAAATATTTGTTTACAAAGTCGTCAGATATTTAAATTACTTTATGTAGTGAAAAATATGTAAGACCGAAAATTTAAGCAAAATGGAAAAGCTCTATGATATTCACCAAAGAATCATATGGTGGAATGCATGTTGGACAATTTTTCTTCACTCTGTGTAACATAACATTGTCTTAATAAGTATGGTCACATCCACCTTCTTTCTTCACAAACTGAATGCAATAGTATGCTCAATTTTTCATAAATACAGTCTCTCAAAATTTAACAATGTCACTTATAAGAATATATCAATGAGACAGTACTTATTATGAAGATTTATAGATGACATGTATTTTAGATCAGTGGCATATTCAGACATCATTGCAACAAGTCGTGAGGTGATCAGGTTTTTAAAGGTTCTTTCTCCTTTTTTACTTTTTTTTAAAGATAAATCAATGGTTTTTTCCACAGATATTGTACTGTGGAAAGTTCTTTGTAGGCTGGAATCCCTGAGAGAAAAGCGAAGTATCTCTTCAAATTTTTGGTTAAGGGAGGCAACAACAAAATCGAATCACGTCATTCTAAGTCAAAGAGCTCTTCCCATGTCAGCCATTATATCCAAGTGTTGAAAAATTAAAAAAGCACTGAAGCTATAGATATCTTATGAAGGAAAATGAAATCGGGTGTGCATATCATTAATTTAATGCATGACATGTGTAAGAAGCCTATCCTTAAATGAAAGGACAACAGACAAAAATTTCCAGAAGTTTCTAGCCCATTCAAAATTCTACTTAGTCTTTATTCTCAAATGGGGTGAGTTAATTCATCCACACATACTTTTAGAAATTCAGTTTTACTTGTAGTTAAACTAATTTTCCTTATTGCTAAACTAGTAAATGGCATGGTTATCGTAAGAAATTCAATTGCATCAGAAATCAGCAGGCTACCAGTTAACAGTAACGAATTAAGTATTTTACCCAGTCATTCAGAGCCAGAATTAGTTACCAGGATTATACTCTAATGAAGCACAATAATTTGTTAAAATTGTCCAAATATCACTGAAATAATCTTAAATAGGCTATCATATTCAAGTTTATGTACTACGTATCATCAGTAGACATCTTTCTATAAAAGAAATTCTGTTAAACACAAGGAACAGAGTCGGAAAGAATTACCTACAGTAAAACAAATTCAGAAACAAACCCAAACCCCTTACTTACTGAATATTAATGTAATAATCTGCCCTTTCAGAGGGGACAATTGCACTAAAAAGGAAACTATATTACTTTCAAAAATACTTACCGTTTGTATCCTGCTACAAGTTCTAAATAATTTATTGGAGTGACGTAATTGTGACGCTTTAGTTCTGTAAGCATCTTTCTCGAGTACTTTGATACCGAATCATGGATTGTAGCAAAAATAAGAGCCACTGATGTCCTAAGCTTTTCCTGCAAACATAAATGGGGGTATCGTATTTTCTGAGCATGGTGAGAAATAATAATCTACAGCTCATATAATAAACAATGGAAAATCTGAGAATCAGGAAGCTGCTCATAATACAATAAGTAAAAAATTAAAAAATAAAAATTGTGTTCCTATGTTAAGATAGCATGTCCATTTTTTAAATTGCATAAATAAATTTAAAATAATCTATTTAAAAAGAATAATATTTAACTAAAAGTCTAATAACAAAAATTGAGTTATCTTTTAGTTAAAGTTTTATATACCATAGTACAGTATAGTTGAAAATTAATACTTTTTAATGATAAAGAGCATTTTAAAACAGTAATTTTCATTATTTAATTTAAGTAAAAATGTCTCTGCCATAAATACATAAGAATTCTTCCTTTTACATAAACTATTCTGTTAGCTCTTGTTGCTGAAAACTGTCTTCAGATAATAATTAAAAACTGATATTAGAAGCAACTCAAGAAAATTATACTAACCTGTGCTGTGGCATATTCAAATTCTCCTAGGGTGATCTTTTTCTGAAAGAAAGAAATTTATTAAATCTTAAGAGAAACTCTCATAAAAACAATGCAACAAAAATTCAATACCGGTAATTATATTGAAGCCAACATTATTAGTTCGAAATACAAATATAATTAATAAGTGTTTAATTAAGACACATGAGGATTATGTGTGGAACAGCAGTCAAATATATAACTAGAAGTTTCATAACAAAAGAGCCTAAAATACGTTTCTCATCATCTTTTTTGATCCAAATAAATTTTGACTAAAATAAATATACATACATTATTAGTCTATTCTAATATCATCATAACCTTCGACATTTGCAAGACAAGAATGAAATATGACTTAAGTGTTCACAACATCTATTCTGGCATACTACATGACTGTAATTATTTTGAAATATTTTTATCCATAAGTTATATTTTTATTCATGATTAACAAATTGTATCATCATCGTCTCGTGTGCTGCTGATAAACTAGAACGTTCCTAGTCTATATAGTTTTGAATAGACTGACATTGACGAACTTTTTTCTTTCTTTCTTTTTTATTAATGGCGGATACTTGACTGTTCGTCATCTTCCCATATGAAGCCAAGTGTGTAGGTCAATTTACCTACAGAGTCGTTGCCTACAGTGCGGCATAGGAGAAATAATAAATTATAAAATTATAAATAAGAGTAGTGTATTTGAAGCTCACATCTCCAATAGTTTCTAAGAAATTAACATCAGCTAGATACTTGTTTGCCACTTCTAGTAAGGCTTCCTTGGGCCAGTCTTTGAACCAGTCAATAGTTGTACAGTTCACTAATGCTGGATACTGTCGAATACGATTTCTGAAACAAATATCAATTTTATCTTAAAAATGGTGCACCACATTAAAGTCACAAACATATCAATGAGCTAGAAATTTTCCCTATTTCAGGATAAGAAGAAATTACTTTTACAACAGCAGCAGTGGCAATAGCATCAGCAGCAGTAATATTTTATTTAACAATGCTTTTAACTGCACATGTTATTATTTCCTCAGTCCTCGCCATTGTGTAGTGCTGCGACTTCTCAGCTAAAACATTTGGAACTCACTATCCTCACAGTTGCTGCTGGAAGTGAGGCCCATATTCTCTAACATTTATTTCACTACCTCGTAAGAAATTGTCATTCTTATGCAACAATTCTTATACATTAATAGATCTAATATCTCTTTATGTATTTTCTTTAAGTTCCTATAGCATATGAAGGTATGTTTTTTATATATATATATTTTTATCCAATGCCACCAGGTTGTCTTTTCGACATTTCTGGTCTTCTCTCCTGGCCGTGGCTTAGTTGTAACCCACTTCTGAGGTTGGGGCACCTGGAAGGCGGAGTTACATTACCCCAATGATGTGATAGGATGATTATGATAATGTGGTGCCAGGAGAGGTCTTAAATCTAAACTTAACCTAAATTCCAGACCATGGACGAACACAGGAAAAATTCCTGTGCTCTAACCGGGAATCGAACCCGGGACCTAATGAACTATAGCCAGAAGCTCTGACCACTAGACCATGAGGCATTCGCCAGAGATAAAAATCACAAGATGTGTCTGAAAAACGAGGAAGCTGCAATTATTCCTGCTAATAATCCTGCATCCAAATATCCAGTGCAGTTGAGTCATGGATACATTAGAAATACCATATGAGCTGTGGCATTATCCTGCTGAAAATACGTTGCGAAACATACCACATAATATATTAATTCATCATAAAAAAAAGGGAACCAAAATCTCTCTTTTGTAGCTCGCACAATTTACTGTTGTTCTTTTTTTCTTCATAGAAGAAAGGTCCAGTAATTTTATGGACACGACAATATGGCATTGATAGCAGAAGAGGAAATAATACTAAAGGATATGCTATTGGAGCTAAATGACAGCTGTGAGCAGTATGGGATGAAGATAGAGCATTGTCATAGGAAGAAAAATACCGAAGATAAACTTGCGAATTCTAAATGAGGCAGTAGAACAAGTGGACAGCTTCAAATACTTGGGGTGTAATATAAGCAGTAACATGAGCTGCTGCCAGGAAGTCAGAAGGAGGATAGCAATGGGCAAGGAAGCTTTTAATAGAAAAAGGAGTATCTTCTGCTGACCTCTGGAAAAATAACTAAGGAAGAGACTAGTGAAATGCTTTGTGTGGAGTGTGGCATTGTATGGGGGCAGAAACGTGGACATTACGACGAAGTGAAGAGAAGTAAATAGAAGCATTTGAAATGTGGCTATGGAGAAGAATGGAATGTGTGAAGTGGACAGACAGAATAAGAAATGAAGCTGTGTTAGAAAGAGTGGGTGAAGAAAGAATGAAAGGAAGTGGTTGGGTCACTGGCTGAGAAGAAACTGCCTATTGAAGAATGCACTGGAAGGAATGGTGAACGGGAGAAGAGTTCGAGGGTAGAAGAAGAAATCAGATGATAGACGACATTAAGATATGTTAAACGTTATGTTTTATTTAACGACGATCGCAACTGCAGAGGTTATATCAGCGTCGCCGGATGTGCCGGAATTTTGTCCCGCAGGAGTTCTTTTACATGCCAGTAAATCTACTGACATGAGCTTGTCGCATTTAAGCACACTTAAATGCCATCGACCTGGCCCGGGATTAAGATATGTGGACCATATGCAGAGACAAAGAGGAAGGCAGAAAATAGGAAAGATTGGAGAATGCTGGGTTTGCAGTGAAAGACCTGCCCTTGGGCAGAACACTAAATGAATGAATGAATCCTATTTTTACATTATACAATGGAGTCTCGTTCACGATTGTTGGCTTTTCTGTTGGTCTGTATCTGGGATCAATTTCTTCATAATTGATTTTCTATAATATTCGATTACAAACATTAAATCTATTGCGATCGTAATCTTGGAGCTGTAATTCATTAACTTCTGTAATTCTGTAGGACTAACTTCAACAATTTTGCTCCCTGTCTTGCAGAGCTGTATAAATTCCGATGTCCTATACTACATATCTCTGGTACTCTTAAGCATTGTGCTCCTATTTCTTTTCCGTCAGTAAGTGCATGGGACTTTCTTCTGATT
This sequence comes from Periplaneta americana, assembly GCF_040183065.1. NCBI lineage: Eukaryota > Metazoa > Arthropoda > Insecta > Blattodea > Blattidae > Periplaneta > Periplaneta americana. The sequence continues at coordinate 40,734,959 of NC_091123.1, forward strand.
TTCCGGTCATTCAAAGGACCCATTTTCTTAAATTTACTAACTATAATATTATATTTCTACATCTAAATTTTTGCCACACGAGTTGTTATTCTTTATGTATGTATTATATAGGTCTACACCAGTAGCGGCCCGCGGTTACAAAGATTGGCAGTTCTGCATGAAAAATAGTGTATTTAGCAAACGCATGTTGTTTATTGCATCTAAATCGGATAACGCGTGTAATTACAGCCCCTTCTCGAAGTTGACTGTGCATCCGAAATTATACTCAAACCATACATGCGCTACACCTCTTCCACCTGGTACAAGTAGTCACGTAGTGGAGATGTGCCCCACAAGCTTTTCTAGTTATTTTAAGTCAAATTAACTAAATCCTTCATTCCGGTGTTTGTCCATGTAAACAGAAGACACGGGTGGGGGAGAAAGCGTTTTCATGAGCGCAGCAAAAAACCAATCGTTTCCATTACACATTTCGGTATTAAAATGAGTAGTAGGCTATATGATTTCCTCGACTTTTTCCAGAAATTTCAATATTTAAGTTTTGTGTAGGACGTCCTAATTTCTTAAGTTGACATGCAATTTCTCTTTCAATTTCGAAAAGGGTTGGTCGATTAGGTTTTCATTTCATTCATTTTTAATATAAAATATTTCCTTAGACACACTGACTAATCACATCACACCACCCACAGTACTATAACACACTGAAACTGTAATGATATACAGTAATCCAGAAGCTATGTGTTCTAACGTAGATCATAAAGAGATGAGAGTGTTGACGGTTCTTTTATATATTCGGAGAGAGCTGCTTCGGTTGCAGCTCTAATGCAGTCTTATGGGACGGTGAAGAAAACCAGTTTTCTGCTGCCGACTACCATACTTCAGGAACTGCCGATCACAGATCCGAAAAGTACACTACAGCTAAAATTCTGGAGCAGTTCAAGGCTCCTACAAACAGTAAAATCTCGAATCGAAGGAGAATGAATTGGAAAAATAAATGAAACAATGAATAGATTATATAAAAGCACGTTTTACATTTTTAATTTTTTCAGGTCCACTTAAATGGCCAGAAATTTCAATATTTAAGTTTTGTGTAGGACGTCCTAATTTCTTAAGTTGACATGCAATTTCTCTTTCAATTTCGAAAAGGGTTGGTCGATTAGGTTTTCATTTCATTCATTTTTAATATAAAATATTTCCTTAGACACACTGACTAATCACATCACACCACCCACAGTACTATAACACACTGAAACTGTAATGATATACAGTAATCCAGAAGCTATGTGTTCTAACGTAGATCATAAAGAGATGAGAGTGTTGACGGTTCTTTTATATATTCGGAGAGAGCTGCTTCGGTTGCAGCTCTAATGCAGTCTTATGGGACGGTGAAGAAAACCAGTTTTCTGCTGCCGACTACCATACTTCAGGAACTGCCGATCACAGATCCGAAAAGTACACTACAGCTAAAATTCTGGAGCAGTTCAAGGCTCCTACAAACAGTAAAATCTCGAATCGAAGGAGAATGAATTGGAAAAATAAATGAAACAATGAATAGATTATATAAAAGCACGTTTTACATTTTTAATTTTTTCAGGTCCACTTAAATGGCAGTTCTGCAGCTCTGCAGTTCTTATTGTAGAGCCGCCCCTGGTCTACACATTCCCTCAATGAACATTTGTTGAGCATTGCCACAAAACAAAAGAGAGGAATAAACTGCTCTCATTGACAATTGAACTTGAACTGTTGCGTGTTTATCAAAAAACAGTAAAATACGTGTTCCCACCCACTAAGAAATTGCAGCAGTGCACAACAGCAGGGATCAGGCAAGCAGGTGATACGTGGCCTGTGACAAACTGGCGAAACATACTATAATATTTAGTTAACTATTAGAATGATCTTGTACATATAATTTATACAAGTAACAGAGACATACACGACTTTCATGACAATTAAAATATTTTACTATTAATTCTACAATAAGATTTTTGCAAATATTGATTCGCCAAAAAATTTATATAAACTTTTCACATCAATTTAAATGAATTCATTTACCTGAAAGCATCACCAACAGGACTCAAGCAAAGTATAACATGTAGATTAGTTCTCACGCGATCCACCAAAAACTTGAGCATGGCCTCATTGGTAGGAACTATATCTTCTTTCAATGCAAATGGTGATAAAGTTGATTTTATCTAATTGGAAAGCAAAATGTATTAATACAAAGCAGGGTAAAATAACTTAGTAAGCAACATATTGAAGGTTTATTTAAAAAAGAACCATAGTCCAAAAAAAATTCAAATTTAAGATATTAAGCATGTAGTGAGCATATTGTAGCGGCCATCTACTGAATTAGTTGTTAGTGGAAAAAAAACACTATAGTCCTATGTTATAGGAGAGGAAATTTTCAGTGGTTTTCATAAAACAACCATAGTCCAAAAACTTTTTTTTTGTGAAAACAGTCATTGTCCAGGATGATGGTAACATTTACAAATATCCGATTCATATCATCTTGAAACATTTATCCATACAATTTTAAACTATAGTAGACTGACAGTACACAGCAAAAGCCACCTCAGAGAAAAATATTTAGCACGTGTATTAATTAGTTAGTTATGAAGTCATCTTTAGGTGCAGAAGTAATCCCATGGAAGAAACGTAAGCATCGAAAGGAGAAGAAACAGGATATAATAAAGATAAAGAAGATTAAAGGAGAGGCACACTTCAGCCACAACAGAGTATTTTTTCTTAAAACAATCATTGACCACAGTTACCTACATTTACACATGTATGTCTATGAGGCAATTTAAGTTATAAATGTACTTCAGTTTTCCCAAGTTTCTACAACATCTTAAGAAATGGCATGATGAATTTCATACTTGAAGTGTTAACAACACCAATGCCAAGTAGTTTTTTGTTTCTCCTGAGAAAGTATGTTTTTGGACTATGGCTGTTTTTCCAAAAAAAAAACTCTCCAATTTATCCATTGGTCTCTAACAGAAAGAAACGTACAGAGTATGCCCTTCAAAGTACTAAACAAATTCTGGATACAAACATATGTGAGAAATTCGAGATGTCCTAGAAGATAAATCCTTATCACACAAAAAGACTTACCTCTTCATCGCTTTCTCTCATGCTAAACTATTTACGAATTAGCTTATTTTATCGTCCTATTGTCCCCCCCCCCCAAAGGAAATCGCTGTATCTCCACCTATGCAGCAAGTGAACTATGATTTATCGCTCATTTTAGACAATGTACTGTAATCCCTTTTATCTCAGTTTCTATTAGCATTTGTATTTTGCTTTCTCATTATATGAGGTATAAAGTAATGTTTTCAGTACTCCATTATGCATAAGAAGGTTATGGTCACACACTACACAGCCCCACCCTAATACTGCAATTAGTTTGCGAGTAATAAAACTCGGACACTTTTTAATCAGACGTCGTATTTCGCTGAATTGTCAATGAATAAGCAGCAGAGTGAGAGGCCAGCATTCAACATTATAACGTCTGTAATCGTCTTCACCGTATTCATGATGTGAATTTTAACTTTGTAAGGAACCTGCGCCTTGAACAGCAACTGAGTCTACGTAGACTAAACATCAATAAGTCTTCTGTTGCTCCCAACACTAAAGGTCGACAATTGAAGGAGATCTTGCGGAACAGAAGTTTTGAATCATGGTGCAAATTACTTCATAAAGGCAAAGGAGTTATCTTGTATTCTGAGTGCCCCAAGGCAAATTCCTGGATGTCGTCAAAAGCAAATTTATTAATTTCAGAATACATTAATGCAATTAAAATGTCCAGCAATCTATCTGTAGTTATATCTGTGTCAGACAGAAGTTTCAACACAACCCGTTGTCGCCATCCTGGCTGCAACGAGACGGAAACTCTTGGTCACGTGTTGGGATTCTCTCGAAAAACGGAGCTGCTGCGCAACAATCGACACCATAAGGCCAGGACTGATATTGCTGATGTCCTCAAGCTTCGTGGATGGGAGGTACATGAGGAGATTCACTGTGTTTCATCTTTAGATTCGAATAGAAGAGCAGATATTGTAGCCATCCACAAGACTCAATCTAAGGGAATAGTTCTTGATCCTACAATCCGGTTTGAGAGGGATGCCCTGAAGGCACAACACGTTGATGAGGAGAAGAAATCCATTTATGAGTCCCGCATCCCATACTTAAGTGAGAAGTATAACATTCCCACTAGTCATTGGAGTGTTTCTGGTCTTTTGTTTGGTACACGTGGCGCACTGTCTAAATTTACATGGAATATTTTAAAAGCACTCAGTCTCCGATTTTTTTTAATTCAAAAACTTTAATTGTATATTTTTAAGGATTCATTCAAAATATTAGGCCTACATTACCATTTATATTTTGGCCATTAATGGTTCTATTGGGTTTGGATTTCTCTGTATTTTTTTACTTAACAATTCCTGTATTTAATTTTTTTTTGTCTTTCTAATCATTCTGTAGTGCTTTTATTCTGCATTTTTATGGTCACCCTTATTGATTGCAGTTTATTTTGTTAAAAAATAAGACACCCGAAAGAGAATATTAACACCACAATGTTTTGCAATAAATAAGTGGTTGCGTAAACCAGGTCACAAGCTGCTACTGATATCAGACCTATAAAAATCAGTTACCGGTATATCGAAAGTTCCATTCTATCACAGTCTTTTCCATTGCTTATATGTTCTAACAGATTTCAAATTTGTATCGTTTTTTTTTTCTATAAACAATTTTCTACATAACTATTTTTGTACTCTTCTCAATGTTTGTTTATTTATTTGTATATTTGTTTACTTGTCTCACACTATTGCATGTTGCCATTATCATGGCTAAAGATAAACTCTACAGCCCTGCATTAAATAAATAAATAAAAAATTTTCTACATATTACTTCCCAAATTCGAACTAATTAATGTTTTGGTCCCAGTTACATATGGACATACATATACACACCTGAATATATACTTATGCATATTATTATAGTTACACATACATATCCACATGCACGTATGGATTAATATAAATCTAGTAAAAATCTGCCATCATACCTCTTCAAATTCTTCGTACTTGAATAGATTTGTTACTTCACCACTACTCAATATGCTGTTAATGATTTCAAGGAAAGTTTCGTCTGTAATCTAAGAAGAAAAACGTCTGTTAAGGCATTTAGAAAAAAATGTAACAGAAAATAAAATTTGAACCTTCTTTTCTAAAATGTCTGTTTCTTTTTGCACAAATTTTGGATTCTAAAATGTATGAATATGACAGAGAATTTGGTAGTCTTTATAATTTTTCTGAGTAATGGCATTACAATACCTCATATTTCTATTTTGTTTCAGTTTTTAATAAGTGTATGTTTCCTTTTCCTTGTTTATGTTTTATAAATTAATTTGTTAGTCGTGAACATTGTAATTGGGCTTTGCCTGTTATGTTCAACAACAAATGAATAAATAAATAAAAAAAATAAATTATTATTATTAAAAATTAAATTAATTATCATTACCAATTTAATAAGAAATTTAATCATTATGCTAGTTTTAAAATTGAACATACATGACAAAAAGTGCTGTACTCTCACATTAGAATCGTATTTCACTTACCTGTGTATCACTGAAGAGGAATGAAGTTGGTTTATAATCAACCCCTGTACTTCTATACAAAACTTTTAAATCTTCTCGAAATTCTTGTACTCGATACTGTTTTGTAACAGAAATCTGGAATGTATTTAATTCACAGATATATGCAGCAATACGAGCCAGAGACTGCCGACCACTGCCACCTAAAAAAATATATATTACAAAATAAAAAGGGTTTTTATTATGAAATGTAGTAAGAAAAAAAACTAAGCATTGTGTTGCATCTAAAATACGTACGGTATTTCTAAGTCTATTCAGTTAACAAACTCACCTTTTTTATTTCTTTGCCTGTCCGGATTAAACAAAGTCTGGCTTATTGGAGTCCGGATTAACGAGGTTTTACTGTACGTGCAATTTTACATTTAATATTTACACGGGAACTTTTAATGAACTCATTTCGAAACCTCTCCTAAAATTGCGCATATTGTTAGATTTCCACAACATATACACAAATATAGGGGACAGGGAAAGCTTCCCCTACCAACTCTAAGGGTGTGAAACTTACTTGGAATGTTGCATTAAGAAACAAAGGTGTGTACATAGAAAGAGCAATTTAATTGCCATTAAACGTGAATGCCTACATTATCACTGTGCGAGTGACCTTGTGCACTCATTGCGTTATGCCAGTTGAGTGAGCACTGTCTGATCAAGGTTGGGGGCTACTCAATTTTTCGATAACCTTTCATTCAAGCTTTCACTTTGCAACCCCATTTAGTATGGGCAACTAATTGTTTGTGTTCACCTATCTGTAGTAGTGGAGACCTAACAATGTGCACAGTTTCAGGAGAGATTTCGACTAGAGCTCAATAAGAGTTACAATGTTAATTGTACAAACAAATTAAAGATACTTTTATTTTTTTGTAAATGTCTTCCTAATATATAATGTACCGTGCATTCAACTACAATGTTTTTAGATAAAAATCGTTTCTTGTGGAAAGACCATTTAAGAAAGTTAAGGTATGCAAAAAATTATGACTGTGGTATAAAGTTCACAAACTAATGGACGAGAAATGAATTTGTTTTCAACCTAAAAGCATATCTATCTTCGTAGTGTATCCAGCTATTTGCTGACAACATGTGTTCCACTATGTTTCACTATGAATTTCCTCTTCTTACAAATGATGGGTAAAAAGCACAAGGCTGGTTGTATAATATTTCAGCAGCCACATTCCAAAGATGAGGTGTATTCAGTATATATTTGGAGAGAATTGTCCAAGGTTACAGGGATTGCAGATTTTAGATTAGTTCTATGGATGTTTGTGACAGGGCAGTTTAAGAGGATATGTTCCAGATCTTCTTCGTTATTGTTGCACCAGCAACAACTACTAGAGTCAACAAGATTAAAGCGGTGAAGATACTTCTGAGCAGGGGCGGCTTTTGGGCTAGTGCCAGTGTGCCATGGCACCACCAATGAAAGAACCTAGAAAGCAGTTGTAATAGTTTATTTCTACAAGTTTTATTCGTATTTCATTTGAACGAGCGTGTGCACATATCCGGACGCACTCTTGCAGCGTTTTTCCGAACGTTGGAGCCACTTCGGTGAGGCACTACCTGCGTCGATGTAACACTGTACAAAAGGCTACTGCTGCTAGTTTATATGCGTTTCTTATGGCAGACTTTGAGCCGAATTCAATTTGGCTCAGTAGTTAATATTCCGCCCACTAGAGCACAGTAATGCAGAAATTTCGCTAGATGGCAGGGTTGTTGGAGGCGTTATTTGTCTATGAGTTAAGAGTTCCGCGCCAAATGTTAATGTAATGTTGCCAATTCAAAACTAATGCACATAACTTGGATTTGAATGTGTAAATTATTATCCATTCAGCTATATTGAACGCAGAGATAGTCATGGTTCTTTTTAGAAAGATAAATATTTTTTCATATTATGTAAAACTGTTTGTTAATGTTGTGTAATATTTGTTTTATTTTGCGGCAACTAAATATCGTTACAATGTTGCTATAGTATTGATGCTTCTGTTAACTATACAAGAGATCTGTGCAGGACATGAACATGTGATATTCAGGCCGCTGTCTTGAATTCATCGGCCTGTTAAATAAAGTCCAAACATGTTTGTTTATTATCTATGCCATTGTTTATCTCGTGTGCTTTTGGCAGTAATTTTACTAGTTATAAAAGTTATTTGTATTTGACTAACAATACTGTGAAAGTTTTGCATTATCTGTATCTGTAAATTTCGTTATTAGTTTCGGAAATGTTATTGTAACTGTTACTAGATGCATTATTAACTGTACACCTGGTAAAATAGCTGGTTTAATTAATGTGTTTTATTTAATATAATGCAAATGTGAACTGCGATTATTAATTTCACTAGGGTAATTTGCGTACAACTTTTTTCATTTTTGGCACCACCACCAGAATGTCTCACCGGCCGCCACTGCTTCTGAGTGATAATATGGTCTGTCCTGGCTCTTGCTAAGAAAGTTTGTATGTGCCTGGGAATGTTGCGGAACATTTGTAAATCATTAACCTAAAAGTATATAAAAATAAAAATTATTTGCAACATTACTTAATAAGTCAGGACAGTATTAGAGTAACAAACCTATTCCAATTAACAACATGTTTCCTCGGGGTTGTGACACAACACGAACAATTCTGGCAATATGAATTATCACATCCTTGAAGAGCACAATATCCATGCGAACCACTCCTGGAGATACGTTGTATTCCTCCAGTTGTCCTTCTAAATATTTTCTGATTTTTTCATAATCCTCTAAATCTTGATATATTCCCCATGGATTCATGAAGTCACTAAATATTGGACATTCTTTTGCAGGACAAAGGTTATGTACAGTTAAATCGAAATATTTCCCAAGTTGGACATTCATTTGTTCCAGAAACCACTCTTCATCCCTATAAAAAGGAAACAATAATTTAAATTTAAAGTTAATTAAATTCAATTAGATTATTAATTTAATTAAATGCATTAAAGTGAAGAATATACTGACTGATACTGATATCATTTTGCTGCTACTTTATGAAGTTGTCCTAAATTTGCTACTGAATAATTTATCAGTTTTGAGTTTTAGATGTTTGAAATACATGATAAACTATTGTAACCCTTAAGCAGTCGCGTTGGGTGTTGTCAATACCCCAGTCACATATACGGAGCTGTTAACTACATATTGAGTGAGCCTGTACTTCTGAAACTTGCAGTACTTTTCTTAGAATTGTAACTGTAAACATGTTAGAAATCGGAATTCGCATACTCGAGATAATAATGGTTTAAGTGGTGTGGAGTGACACCAACATCCTGCGTTCCTATTGTAAAAATAGTGACAGTGACTAAACTGACCATACTTGTGTAACAAATAATAATGATGGATATTAAGTAGTGACTGTGTGCACAGAAAAATCAAGAAAGTGTTTGGAAAGGAAGATAAAAAGTACATTATGTCTAGTAGTGTATAAACATTCGAATATTACATGAGAACCAATATTGAAATATTATCATTACTAATTACTATAACTAATTATAACACTGTGACAGGAGTTGAAGTATTTATAGCCTACAGTTGTATAAATAGAAAAAAGCGATATTTTAATTGTTCACTAAAAAATAGCCCTTAAGAAACCATTATATTTGGGGTGTCAGCAACACCCTGCATGACTCTTAATGTTACAAAGTTAATGGGAAACTGCTTAAGGGGACACTCATCTTAAAAATTGCAGAAAAAGTGTCATAGAAATGAAAAATTAAATTTCTACACTAATTTACGTGACAGAAGTAAATCAATATGCAGAATTCTTCCCCTATTCATTGAGAAGTCGCAGTCAAATGCACAAAGCCGAAAAATAAAAAATGATAATTAAAAGTGATATTTTAATCATTAATTGAAATATCACTTTTAATTATCATTTTTTGAGAAATCACAGTCAAATGCACAAAGCCGAAAAATAAAAAATGATAATTAAAAGTGACATTTTAATAATTAATTGTCATAGTGTCATAGAAATGAAAAATTAAATTTCTACACTAATTTACGTGACAGAACTAAATCAATACGCAGAATTCTTCCCCTATTCATTGAGAAGTCACAGTCAAATGCAAAAAGCCGAAAAATAAAAAATGATAATTAAAAATGATATTTTAATCATTAATTGAAATATCACTTTTAATTATCATTTTTGAGACGTCACAGTCAAATGCACAAAGCCGAAAAATAAAAAATGATAATTAAAAGTAATATCTTAATCATTAATTGAAATATCACTTTTAATTATCATTTTTTATTTTTTGGCTTTGTGCATTTGACTGTGACTTCTCAATGAATAGGGGAAGAATTCTGCGTATTGATTTAGTGCTGTCACGTAAATTAATGTAGAAATTTTCATTTCTATGACAATTTTTCTGCAATTTTTAAGTTGAGTGTCCCCTTAAGGGTTGTTGTTGTTGTTGTTGTTTAGTCAACTGTCCGAAGACAGGTCTGAACTTCACAAGCAACACCAAGAAGGCACCACTTATGAGGCAACTAGGCCAGGAGATAATGGGGTAGGGTGGCCAGTCCCTTTCTCCCTCCACTGCATACATCACCAACTAGCTACATATTACACCAGTCAGATGCATACAAACAATTATTCTTCCTCTGACACATATCGTCAAGTGAAATGTACTGCCTGATAATAGATGTACAGTAGTAGCAAAAAAAAAAAAACCGGACCGACCCTTCTAGCTGATTTCAGAGCCTTGTTCACTTCAGAGCACGATAGACTGGTAACTAAGACTTTCGTGGTTCGAATCCTGCCTGGGAAGGAAACTTTTTTTTTGTTCCTTATTCAAATTTATTCCCAATACTTTTCAATAGCTGGTAAAATTCATCTTCTGGGAATAATAAGTTAAGTAAGTAGTAAAATGTCGCTACAATCGAAAAGTATTGGGAATAAATTTGAATAAGGAACAAAAAAAAGTTTCCTTCCCAGGCAGGATTCGAACAACGAAAGTCTTAGTTACCAGTCTATCGTGCTCTGGAGTGAACAAGGCTCTGAAATTAGCTACAAGGGTCGGTCCGGTTTTTTTTTGCCACTACTGTACATACCCAGTACCAACCAGAACCTTAATCAGATGATGCTTAAGGGTTAATATCGGTAATACATACTTGTCATCAATAAGTCTGTCATTGAAGACTCTGTAACATTCATGAATCCACAACCTTAAAATTGACGTCTTAGAGTTGGTACTTTCGTGGTGACTGCGTAATAGACCTTGGAAAATCTGTAAAATATTGACAAGACTTAGTCAATAGGTGTCTTAACTGAAACAGTTTTACAATATACATATGTTTTTTTTACATTTTAGATAAAATTGTGTTTATTAAAATTTCAAAATCAGTAGAAGACATTCGTAAAAATTACAAGTCTGCTATCTCGGCTACAAGAGCCTACCTTTTTCAAACTAAATTATATACGTTTTTGCAGTTTTCTTTGGCCACATTTTTCGTCATTTTTTTTTTTCGTTGCACAGAATAAAAATACTAAATGCCACATTCAATAATGTTTCCTTCAGTGATGAGAGTATTCGAATGAAAAGAAACGAATTATTCGATTCTTGTAAATTCTTCAGGTATAATCTCGAATCGTGAACCAGTATTCGAATACTTTGCTCAGATGGTACATGTTGCGAGAAGTGAAGAATGAGAACAGAAAGAAACAATGAGAAGGAAGTTCTCGAGAACACCGACTGCTCATCAATCGTACCGGTATACATTCGACTAACCTCACCTACAAACATGAGGTGATTACATGCAATAAAGACTTGCTCAGATTGTCTCTCTCTGTCTCACCTCTCTCCTTTTTCTTTCTCTCGTCTAATTACAGAATGCAGGAATCAACATCCTTATCGGAAGTTGCAGATAACTACAGCATGTGATAGGAATAATAAAAAAATATAAACCCCTATGCTTGCACAGTACACTGTCATGCTGGATAAGAGAACCAGAGTAACCAAATCGTTATTCGAATGATAAAAGTATTCGAGAACTTTTATTCGAATAAATTATTCATTTTTTAATATTATTCGAGAACAGATTATTCGATTCTGTTCATCACTAGTTTCCTTCTTCCCGAGATCCATGTTATAATTTCTTTCACTGATTACCGGTAAATTTCCAACTTCTTTAGGATTTACCTTGACTGACTAGTTTCGAAGTCTTATTCTTTATGGACAATGAAGAACAAGACTTCGAAACTAGTCAGCCAAGTTAAATCCTAAATATTAGCACAGTGACGAAGTTGAAAATTTAATCAGTAATATAAGTGTTAAAAGTGTATATAGAAAAATAAAGATTTGATTTCAGTACTGTATTGACAGAAAGCTAATGAAGTTAAGTAAACAGCATTAATAAACACTTAATGAATGTTAACGTTAACATTGTTGATAAATAGTACCGGTATTAACTTTAGTGTGGATGCAGTTCTAGAACGACATTATTTTCTTTATGTATGCGCAATAGCCTACAGTTCTTTATGTCGTCTAAGAATAATATCATTGTGCATTATGATTACTTTTTTTTATCTAAAACGTTTTTATCAATCTTACAAAAACTTACTTACAAATGGCTTTTAAGGAACCCGAAGGTTCATTGCCGCCCTCACATAAGCCCGCCATCGGTCCCTATCCTGTGCAAGATTAAGCCAGTCTCTATCATCATACCCCACCTCCCTCAAATCCATTTTAATATTATCCTCCCATCTACGTCTCGGCCTCCCTAAAGGTCTTTTTCCCTCCGGTCTCCCAACTAACACTCTATATGCATTTCTGGATTCGCCCATACGTGCTACATGCCCTGCCCATCTCAAACGTCTCGATTTCAAGTTCCTAATTATGTCAGGTGAAGAATACAATGCGTGCAGTTCTGTGTTGTGTAACTTTCTCCATTCTCCTGTAACTTCATCCCGCTTAGCCCCAAATATTTTCCTAAGCACCTTATTCTCAAAAACCCTTAACCTATGTTCCTCTCTCAGAGTGAGAGTCCAAGTTTCACAGCCATATAGAAGAACCGGTAATATAACTGTTTTATAAATTCTAACTTTCAGATTTTTGGACAGCAGACTGGATGATAAGAGCTTCTCAACCGAATAATAACAGGCATTTCCCATATTTATTCTGCGTTTAATTTCCTCCCGAGTGTCATTTATATTTGTTACTGTTGCTCCAAGATATTTGAATTTTTCCACCTCTTCGAAGGATAAATCTCCAATATTTATATTTCCATTTCGTACAATATTCTGGTCACGAGACATAATCATATACTTTGTCTTTTCGGGATTTACTTCCAAACCGATCGCTTTACTTGCTTCAAGTAAAATTTCCGTGTTTTCCCTAACCGTTTGTGTATTTTCTCCTAACATATTCACGTCATCTGCATAGACAAGAAGCTGATGTAGCCCGTTCAATTCCAAACCCTGCCTGTTATCCTGAACTTTCCTAATGGCATATTCTAAAGCGAAGTTAAAAAGTAAAGGTGATAGTGCATCTCCCTGCTTTAGCCCGCAGTGAATTGGAAAAGCATCAGATAGAAACTGACCTATACGGACTCTGCTGTATGTTTCACTGAGACACATTTTAATTAATTGAACTAGTTTCTTGGGAATACCAAATTCAATAAGAATATCATATAATACTTCCCTCTTAACCGAGTCATAAGCCTTTTTGAAATCTATGAATAACTGATGTACTGTACCCTTATACTCCCATTTTTTCTCCATTATCTGCCGAATACAAAAAATCTGATCAATAGTCGATCTATTACGCCGAAAACCGCACTGATGATCCCCAATAATTTCATCTACGTACGGAGTTAATCTCCTCAAAAGAATATTGGACAAAATTTTGTACGACGTCAACAAAAGTGATATTCCTCGAAAGTTACCACAGTTGGTTTTGTCCCCCTTTTTAAAAATAGGTACAATTATGGACTCCTTCCATTGTTCTGGTACAATTTCCTTTTCCCAAATAGCAAGTACAAGTTTATAAATTTCGCTATATAATGCACTTCCACCCTCTTGTATTAATTCTGCTGGAATTTGATCGATACCTGGAGACTTGTACTTTTTCAGATTTTCTATCGCAATTTCGACTTCTGAAAGCGTGGGTTCGGGTATAAATGGCTCAGCAGTTTGTATTTCAATTTCGTCCCGATCATTTCTATTTGGCCTATGTACATTTAGTAGTTGCGCAAAATAGTTTTCCCATCTGTTTAGGATTGATGGAGAGTCTGCAAGCAAGTCACCATTCTCATCCTTGATCACGTTTACCCTTGGCTGATATCCGTTCTTAAATTCCTTTATACCCTTATATAAATCTCGAATGTTTTTATTCTTACTATTTGTTTCTACCTCATTCAGTTTTTCCTTCAAGTAACCTCTCTTTTTATTCCTAAGTGTACGACTTGCTTCCCGTCTTTCATTGAAATAATTATCTCTCTTCTCCTCAACTGGATCCTGTAAGAATTTCAATTTTGCCTGTTTCCTTCTTTCTACTACCATGCAACAATCTTCATCAAACCACGGTTTCTTTTTCTTAGTTTCATAATAACCTATGCTCTGCTCAGCTGCAATTTTGATACTATCTCTGATATTTTCCCACACGCTATTAACATCTAATTCTTTCTCAACTTCGTCGGAACTTTCTAAAGTGGCAAACCTATTCGAAATTTCGACCTGATAATTTTGCTTAGCTTCCTCGTCCTTTAATTTCAAAATATTGAATTTAGTAATATTAACTTGTTGCTCTACTCGCTTGGCTACTGATAATCTTTCTCTTAATTCTCCAATCACCAAATAATGGTCAGAATTACAGTCTGCACCCCTGAAAGTTCGAATATCTACTATACTAGTATGTCTCCGTTTATCTATCAAGATGTGATCTATTTGGTTGTGTGTCAATCCATCTGGAGAAGTCCAAGTATATTTATGTATATCCTTATGGGGGAATGTTGTACTTTTGACAATTAAATTTTTCGATGTGGCAAAGTTGACTAATCTAACTCCATTGTCACTACTAATTGCGTGTAGGCTCTCTTTTCCAATAGTTGGTCTAAAAATATCCTCCCGTCCTACTTTAGCGTTGAAATCCCCCAATAAAATTTTCATGTGATATCTAGGGAACTGATCAAAAGTATGTTCCAATTCCTCATAGAAGCTATCCTTTATATAGTCGTCTTTCTCTTCTGTAGGGGCGTGAGCATTTATAACTATGATGTCGCACCATCTACCCTTAAGTACTAAATATGATAACCTGTCACTGATAAATTCGACCTTTTTTACTGCTGATTTTATTCTTTTATGTACAAAGAATCCTGTTCCTAATTGGTGATTATTGTTTCCTTCCCCATAATACAACAAGTAATCTCCTATTTGTGATATGCCATTCCCATCTAACCTAACCTCTTGTACTCCTACGAAGTCCATTCTATATCTAGCTAGTTCTTTTGCTACTAATGTTACCCCTCCTGTTCTATAAAGACTAGTTCGTTTTTATCAATCATTTAATATTAAAGACCAAATAAACAGAATCATGTTTGAGTACCAAGTATTATTAATTTTGTTATTTCAATACATATTGTTATTTTATTCATTATCTTACCTTTGAAATGTCACGAAGATTAAATAAGTAATGTATCTTAGTAGGCGTCGGAAGCATCTTAGCTATCACAGCATAATAAAGATCAATTGATGCTGCAGTGATTGTCTTTGCTGAAACAAAATAATATATTAGTTGTCTTTGATGGTCTGGTGGATATGTGCTTGTCTTTGAACCGAATTAGGTAGATTAAAATCTAAGACGATGTCTTCCTCTGGAAAAGAATTAAAGCTGAGGATCCTATACTGTTTGTGACACATGAAAGAATCTTATTGCATTTGACAAAATAATGTCGTAAGCATATTCTTAATGGCCTTATTATTCCTCACCTAAAGGCTCCATTTTCAGGTGCAGATGGGACTGTTTAATTCAATGGTGCTCTCTGGTAATCTAAAAATAGGAAAGCTGTGAAAATTTCTATACTCCGTATCATCTTTGTTAGTCATCTATTCATCAGAGTATTGACATCCCACCTTACAGGTGTTCTTACTTAAGAAATGGAATTAACTCTGTCAGATTAGCATAATTCCAGAAGGATCTTAGTATCTTCGATTACTCTAAACCAACCAATTGTTATAATTTAGTACACAGTCGAGTCAGTAAGGAAGTTACAAATCTAAGTAGAGACTTACACTTTTTAATGAATAAGGCACCTAAAGCTATCGCTGCTAGATGGCAGTATTATTCAGGTATCAAGGTACTTTTCATGAAAAAGATAAAAATGTGCACATGATCTTTAAACTGTTTTTGTTTTGGTAATGGCCTGAATACAAAGCTATGGTGTTTATACTTATATCATTTGAATCAGAATGAAAAGTGAAACAAAATTATGAAATGAAATATAGAGCGTCCCATAAAAACACAACTTTATGATACTATGAATTTCTGTAACACTCTGTATAATTGGCAACTACTCCAAATGATAGATACTGATCAACCCTATAACGTACAAGTAAATACAAATTGTTAGATACATTGAATTCGCTAGTTATTCCAGTGTCCCAAAGATTATGGCACTGGTACATCCTGTATACCTGAAGTTAAAATCTACTTACAAAATTATATGTATATACAGAAAATCCTACATTCTTTTCTGTGGGGCGACAGCTCATAGAGGAGTCAAGGTCAACTAGTGGACTGCTGGCCTCAGCAAGAGTGAACGACCATCCAACTAGTATGGGGTAATGCGTGGTTAGTACAATTATCCCTCCAGCCATTATAGCCTACTTTCGAAACAGGACTGTATCTATTTTAGCATGGGGATTTTGATATCAGTTTCCCATTTATCTATCATGGAATTCATACATTTTGTAAAAAGTAGTAGAGGAAGAGGACAACCTTGTCAAACACTTGTATTTTTTTTTAATATACTGTATAAGATAATTTTATTGTACTTATTATAATACATTACAATTTTGCTAAAAATTTTTATAGAAATTGAAGTATGTGCTTGGGTTCATGTCCATTGACAGTCCCTATTTACAAACAAAAGAAAATGACAAATATATACAAGAATATAAAATAGTGATGTTCCTATTACATTCTACAATTTGGAAGTTCTCGTTAGAGATTTTTCCTTCTCCAACAGTGATCAACAGAATTTTTGTCATCACACTTCTCTAGCTGAAGAGGCGAATTGAAGCCGAAAAAGAGAAAATGCAAAACAACAAATAGAGTTTACACTCTTAAAATACAAATTTGTGTTTTCACAGATCTTTGCCAAAGGTTTGATCCTTTGATTGCATTTGCTACAATCCTTTGCAATCTTTGAATTTTCCAAAGGCTTTGGCCTGTGATACACAAAATGGGACGATATTTCTATTACACGTTCAGTCTGAAGTCACTATGTATTTTCCTTCTCAGTCTTCTCTGTGCTGGGTTTGCCGGGGGATTAGCCGTAATTTCTCTGAGCAGAGGGTTAACATATTCAGCAAATGAATTGTGTAGCTCGATCACAGGACTTCATTTGCGTCCAGACTACACAAGTCAGCATACCATACATTGTTACGGACATACCATAAGGCACCAGTGATCAGTCTCAAGTAGCGGTTCTGCAATACTTGGATTCTTTTTGCTTGCGTGGAATATGCGTTCATGGTTTTAAAATCAGTGATTTCGTC
The DNA here is from genome assembly GCF_040183065.1 of Periplaneta americana. NCBI lineage: Eukaryota > Metazoa > Arthropoda > Insecta > Blattodea > Blattidae > Periplaneta > Periplaneta americana. The sequence continues at coordinate 40,752,322 of NC_091123.1, forward strand.
ATATTATATTTTGACTGAAATTTTCTTATCTTTGTAAACATTAAATTTTGATTATATTACTTGATTTGGAACATTATCTTCCTACCCAATAACTTATCTCTATTTAATCTGTATATATATATATATATATATATATATATATATATATATATATATATAGGGTACAGGAAAAAAACCAGCTTTGTCCACTTTTCTTCAAAAATGGATTATGCGTCTTGTGTGTAGTAAAATTCCATGTAGTTTATTCCTACGAATGAAATAATGTGATAATGTGAATAGTCTAAGTGCTATGACAGATTTTAGATTTGGCATACAATGCAAAGTATATGCTAAAGACAGACTTTAAAGTGCTCTCCTACTTAAAATTAGTATTAGTATTAGTACTGGTATTCAAGTTAGATATGTTAAAATAATTATAAGCAATTCACGACCTTTATTAAGTCAATAGTCTTCACAGTAGTTTATTATACTGGGTGTTCATTTCAAAGTGTGTCATGACGTCACTGTTGTGAGTCAGCGATTTGAAGCGAGTTTCAGCTTTTATGTCAGAGAAATTGCCTATTAATCAAGGCGTTTAATCTGAACTTGAGAATGTGTACGGTATAACTTGAACGTCGTAGCAACAGATGGCGGTCTGTACTGTCTGTGTGCTACCATAACCTCTTTCGAACTGTGTTTTGCACGGCCAAGTCGTACGCAGGGTATTTGTTATCATCGGTTGCGTACGATAACATTCCACAATACAAATCAAATGCTCTGTGTCCATGTTGACCGTCGAAGTTAATGTCAACAAATACGTAAGAAATCGTCTTAACCCTCTCCCCATATCCCGACAGTAAGGAAAAAAATCCACCTCAGTAGCCTACATGTTTCCAAACAGTTCACATTCCTGCCACTACCGGCATTACCGTACATATCGGTAAGTACTCTTCAGAATGAACGCCGTACTTGCTATGCAACTTCTCTGACACATAGGTAATACATCTCTGCGGAAGTATAGGAAGATTGAATTCTCTAGGCTCATCGACTAGCCATATGACGGCATACAGCGAGCCATGACACACTTTGAACTGAACACCCAGTATTGTAAATAGTGAAAATTCTACTCCAGTTAAAATTAGTATTAGTGTTAATAATTGTAAGTATGATAATTCATAAACTCTATTTAGTCAGCTGACTTTACATCCTTGTAAATATTGTAAATAGTCAAAGCACTACTATTATTACAAATAGTTTACTATTAGTTTTTGTTTTAAGTTCAGACAGAATGTAAAAACAGTGTAGCAACAAATGTGTGTAGTATTGCATTACTGCAATGGAGCATACTGAATAAAAAGGGGACACATTTTTAGAAAAAAAAAAGTGCTCTCCTGAACAGTTTGCTAAAATGGACTGAGCTCTTTCTTTTCCTGTACCATTCATATGTGATAATCTAAATATACGAGTAAATAATATACCTATCATTTTGACCTCCTCGTCAAAATCAGCCACATGTTGAATTAGCAGAGTCCCAAAAATGCGAGTGATCTGTGCCTCGCTGGGAAAAGTCATGTTGATCACAATGAATTTTGTCAAAAGACGATCTGAAATTTGATTTCTGCCTCCACCTGGTGGTCCCATCGCAGCTAACAGAAGCATATCCTGGGGGGAAAAAATAAATAAATTTATGTATCAGATGTAGATATATTATACAGGATCTAACGAGGAAAGTAGGCAAAACTTGAGGTTGCGGATTCCTCAAATGTATAGAAGAAAAAATGGTTATATTAACATGGGTCCGGAAATGCTTTGTTTCTGAGTAGGTCTTGCAAGTATGATTATAGTGTACTCTCTTCGTCCTACTGTTTGATATGAGTCTGAACTTTCGAGTTTCCGGGACAGCTGTATTTTTCTGATTATCTAATATAGTAAAGCCCAGAAGAGATCTCAAGAACCTTATTTGTGCAATTTCCAGTTTTTGCACCTATTTTATTTATGACCCAAATTTCGGTTCCATACAGTAAGGTTGGTTTAGAACAAAATATTATGAATGCGTAATTTAGTACTAGTTGGTATGTGTTTGCCGAAATATGGTTTAATTATTCTCTTCATTCTGTTATAATTTTTTTTGCAATGTTATATCAATATCTTTTGAATCAGATGCATAAGTAATATTAGATTTCCTAAATAGGTGATGTTGAGGATCTGTAAGTTCTATGATTTTTGTCATCTATAATTATTTGACTTTTTGTATATTTTTCCCCCATATTTCCATTGATTTTGTTTTGATTGTTGACTTCTTCATGCCGTATTTTTCTCCAACTTTATTTAATTTCGTTCAATAAAGGTGGCAGTCCCACTACTCTCGCTAATGGCTCGTAACCAACCCAGGAGGCACTCTATTGCTCGAAAGCTCAAGGAAGAAGCTAACAGATTTCTTAAGGGGTTATAAAAATTCTTCGGAATATAAATAAATCCAGAGATCCTGTTTCATAGTTTTGCAAAACGTAAAAGGATCTTCATCCAGACAAAACTACTGTACGGGTTAGCTATTCCTCGCCTCTGCCAGATTTCCTACTTTGGAGACAGTTATCTCTGTGGAACCACGTCCCAAGTGAAGCTTATGATTGAAGATGTCTCTAAGATAATGTCTCATTGAACACAGAGGCTCCAGGCTAGAAAGGAAGGATATTAACACGTTGAGAGAAGAGAAAAGAAAAGAAAATCTCTTGCGTTGTTTTTAATTTACATTTTTATAAGCTCCTGTGGAATGCAGTAGGCCCTCAAAGATTGCAATATATAAGAGACTAAAAAAAAGAAAACTAAATTTATAAATTATTTTGATTGCTTATCTGTCATATATCAGAAACACCTGCTTTATTTCTTACCTTCACGTATGTTAGAGTCTGTTTTTGTCTATCATACCAAAAACCATAATCAATCCACTGACGAATTAGTTCCAATGGCGGCTGGGCACCATAGATTTCTTTGGCAGGCATATTCAGATCATCCATGAAGGTAATCATCGTCTTACCTGCAACACAGTTAGAAGAAATTAAATTTCTCTATTTAAAGTTTCTTTATATATTTCATGGGCCAACTAAAAAAAAGACATTCCTGAAATTGTCATTCAGTTGTCTATAGTAGGTATCAAATGTATGAATGAAGGCTTTTCAAGTAACTAGAGTCAACAACAACTACTACTACAATAAAAAGTCATCAGTACCGATACCAATACTGGAACAAATTTGTTACTTTTATATCGCGGATAAATGTAGACTGTTTTCTTCTCTAGAGCTAAAATTTACTCATGTGTCTATGTATGTGTGCGTGCGTGCCAGATGAACCCAGAAAACCTTGCTACGTCTTTACAAATTCACCACATTTGTATGCATTTGACGTGTTCGACCATATGTACAGAATAGAAGAACAAATTTTAAGCATCGAGTGCAAGGAAAAAATACCTGATAAATCCATTAGCTCAAATCTATTTATGCCCACTGTTCTAACTATGAAGTATTTGCTACTCCATGTTCATAGGAACATTTTTTTATTCATACACACGTGCACACACATACAAACACACACAGACATACGGAATATATAGAGTGTAAAAAAGTTTGATTGACAAACTAATTGAGATAATAGATGGGCTCAAAGTAAGTTTCAACAATAAATTCATGTCTAGAAATGTCACCCTTCATCACTAGAAAATGTCGACATCATCAGTTCAGTGTGCTTCAGTGTTTGAAGCATGAGGGTAATCGAGTAATAGGTAGATCTTCTAATATCAAAATGAAAACAAATGCTACATACTTTAAAAACAGAACGAAAACACACAACACTGTAAAATTCATAAAATTTATTCAGAGTGGAATCCACCAGACTAAATGCATGCATTACATACCGACAGAGTATGAACTGGTAGAATTGCTAAAAAATTGTTGGCACTTCCTTCAAAGGGTCTATAACAACAACGAACTTTGTCATCGCTGTTTTCCAAAGTCCACCAATGCCCCATATACAACGCTGCACATATGCCTAACAGGAAATGTTCACTTAAGTGGAGGATAGGTACAATGTACGGTGGGTTGCCTATTTAAGGTAATCAGGAAGTGTAAAAAATGAAATGAAATAAAATAAAAAATATAATATAATATATTACAGCAACCCACATTTTGCTATGTATCACATCAACTTTTAAAGGAATCCATTTGAAATTTTTAAGACAGATTAAAGAAACTCTTAGATTGTAACCTGCAAATCTTAATATTCTAGTGAACATATAAAAATGTTAATAAAATATTTTTAAAAAATCTCGTGAAAAAACAAAAACTGAAATGCAAGTGCCAATTTTTCTCATAAACTAGTGAAAGGATTTGAATGACTTTTTTTTTTACACAGCCTACGGACATCGTTAAATTTTGGCAACTTGAATCATTTCCCTGTGTTAGTCTGGGAATGAGATATGATTTTTTTTTTTTGTTTTGGAAATTTGAAAAATTAATGTAAATAATATGATTTTTTAATGAAAAAAATTATATCTCAGTCCCAGACTAACATAGGAAAATGATTCTAGTTACCAAAATGAAATGATGATTGTTGGCTGTGTGGAGGAGAAAAAAAAAACAGAGCAAAATGTGAGCTGATGAATTTTATAATAGTGACATTTTCGACGTGGCTTTATAGTTAAAAAATGTTAATTCCCTTGCTTCCATCTATTACCTCATGAAATGTGTTCAGTCAAATGTTTCTATCCTATATAAAATGGAGTGTGGATTCTAAAGTGTCTTAATCAAATGTAACATACCTCCTGGTGGGACATAAACTCCTTTCGTTCTTTTTTCCACTCGACTTTCAATAATATCCTGCACATTGTTCGATGTTGTCTGAAACATCACGGAAAAGATTGTTTATTATAATATATTGATAGATACAGTGATGAAACTGTCACAAATGCAAAAGATATTTCACCATCACAATATACGGAAACATAAAACATAGGAAATAAGCACATGTAAAAAATAGAGTCCCTAGGAAAATCAGTAATTGCACATAAGTTCTAACGAACTGAAAAACACAAACTACTAACTTATATTACTTGTGTAAATGATACATACCTGAGCTGACATGTTTATTGACAGCACACTGTATTTTGCAGGATCCAATGATTCTAACACCGTCTGTGCACTAGAAGTTTTACCTAAAAGAAATTATTTTCTCAATAAAAGCAAAATATTGTCCAAAATTGCATCTAAAACACCTAAAAGCTACAAAATTATTTTGAAGTAGTTACAAAGAGAATTTCAGATTTGTTCACAGTTATGTGAAGCAATCATCCAATTCTACAAACTCAATTTCACAATTCTCAAACCACATATCTTTGCATGCATCAATTCATTTGGTTAAACAAACTTTCATATGTATTTGTATTACAAAACTTGTCAATAAACTTCGTTAAAACTGAAATAAAATATGAATTCTGGATTCGGGCTGTGCATCAATCAGTAGCAGTTTTTCTTTAGAGTACCAGGTTAGTGCTATCTCCTGTAATCTTGTACTGATGGGAATGACTTATTCTGTTTCATATACTACAATTTTTAAATATAATCTAATGCGATATTATTTTATATCGCCGACAATGTGACAGGGCATCTTGTCTCAGTGCATATTATTTCAGCAGAAATATTGCTGTTAGTTTTAATAATTTCATTACCAAACCTTGTATAAGTATATGTTTTAGTAGTATGCAAAAGTGAAAGGATAAATAGAAAGATGGATAGAAAACAGACAGACAACTAGATGGCTGCATAGATCGATATTATATATAAATAGGTAAATAGGCAGAGGCGGCCATGCCACAGCAGCAGCAACACTAGTAGTAATATCATCACTGAGGAATATATTACATATAATTTTGATTACTCCATTTATGTATTTTATTTAACACTGATTGAACTGCAGAGATTATTCAGTGTCACAATTTAATATGGATAAGAAATGCAGGAAATTTTTCCTGGAGGATTCTTAAGGGCCGCATACACGCACAAGGCTTTTAGCCTTGAAACAAGCCTCCAGACCTCTAGGACTGCTCGAAATTTTCCGACTGTAGCGCTGTCCAGGTTAATCTGCAGAAAAGTAAACATAGAAACAAACGATACTGCAAGCATTTAGCCGAGATTTCATTGTTTCGTTTTGTAGTTTTTGTAGCAAAATGGCAGTAAGCTATGAATGTTCTGATTTAAGGAACTATTCTCATTCATTTATTAGAATTTATAGAGAGGTATAAATCTTTTCTATGCCTATGGAAAATCAAATAAGTTATAATAACACTGAAACTGAAGAATGATATACAAATTAAAAATCTAAATAAATACATAATTCTTTAGTGGATATCTGCACATTATGGCATAAATGGGAATGAGAGGGCTGATATTGACGAAAAGAGGCTCCAAAATTGAACAGAATACAAGTCTAAATCTGTCCTATGAATCTGTCAAACGAATCATCAAAAGCAAGATCAACCACAATCACAATATTAAAATATTAGCAGAAAGTGAAAATACCAAATGGAAAAATCTGCTGGAAAACATTCATCAAGAGCTGAACATATAAATTATTTTCAAGTGATTATTGTTTATACAAGTTTGTCTGTGTGAACTGAATACATGTTTAGAGTAATGAATACTACCGACAATTTAATTCATTATTCATTTTCTTTACAAAACAAAGAAAAGAAATCGTTAATTAAATTAAAAGACTCAGACAACTGGACTTAATATTATGTAAGCAATTCACATCTTATATAAAATAAATGTTTAAATAAGTGAGTGAGTGAAAACATTGGATTCAACATTGTCTTCGTCATTGGCATCACTGGCACTATCATTGACTTCAAAAATTTTATTTCATTCTTATGAGGATTGTGAACCAACACTAACATTGTAAGTAATGGTGTTTCTAGATATGTATGTTGTGAGCACTCTGTCTCTTTGGGAGAATGATAAACCTTCACCTTCCTGCTGGAATTCAAACTTGTATGCACTAAACTTGTATTCAGAGAAATTCCAACATAGGTCACAAAGAAGAATCACTCATGGACAAGAGTGAAATAATACATTTTCATTGTACATACCTGTACCCACAGGTCCAACCAGGAGGCATTCATATTGATTATACAACAATGTGGAAACTAAATACTGATACCGGACGGTATCCACAGTTGGCACAGTGATCTTGAAGAAAGGCAATCTATATATACACAAAATAATAAATCAGTTAATTTGCAATAAATATGTGGTAGATTAAAAAAATTTCCGGAATCTCGTAATTTCGTCCAAAGGAAAAATACTGCGCGGGATATTTTAGTGCCAGGAATTAGAAGCTTTTGTAAAGTTACTTTTGAACGAGTTTCACCATAGGTATTGTTGTCATTAAATTACAACTGTTTGATTGTTTCTGTGATTTGATGAAACATCGAAATTAAAAATATCATTTTCAAAATAACGAACGAACGAACATAAATTTTGTGTTTTACTGAGAAAAACACCTTCAGACACATTACGAATGCTTCAAGAAGCAAAGATGAAGCTGCAGTATGACCCGCAGTCTAAAAGTCAGTTAAGTGAATGGAAACCGAAATCATCCTCTAAGAAACAAAAATTCCATCGGGACAAGAGTAGCCTAAAGCTAAAACCATACTGGACATTTTCTTTGATGCTAGGGATCTCGTCCATTACTAATTATTCATCCCAGATGAGTGTATCGCAACCAAAGGAAATTACGTCGAAATTCTTCATCGCCTCAGGGATGCAGTGAGAAGGAAACATTCGGAAATATGGACACAAAACAGATGATTTCTTTTGCACGACAATACATCAGTATATCGATTGTTACTAGTCAAATAATTACTTGGCAAGAACAATATAACAGTTTTGGAGCATCCGCCATATTCTCTGAACCTCCCATCATCCAATTTCTTCCTGTTTCCGTGGCTGAAAATGGTTCTGAAAGAACAAGGATTTACAAGTGTCGACAAAGTCATTGTAACTGTAACGAGGTCACTGAAAGACATACCGAAAAATGGTTTCCAGGAATGTTTCCAAACATTATACAATCATTCGGAAAAGAGCGTCATTGCCGAAGGGAACTACTTCGAAGGAAATGTGTAAATGGCTGTAAAGTTGCTGACTTCTGTGTAATAAACCAATTCCGGGAACTTTTTTAACCTAGTCAGTAGATGCAAAATGTGCATATATAAACTAGTGTATGTAAGTTCTTTGAATTTACATTTGATACTCCAAGTTCTAACATACTACTAGGTTCAAAAAGTTACCGGAATTTTACTACCATTTTTCGTATTAATATATAACAAGGGATATTATAGACTTGTTTTGTTGGTAACATTCAGGATGTCATTTCCTTAAAGTTTGTTGGTAATGGCGATTGTTGGTTTTGAGTTGTAGGCAATTGTTTATCATAGTGTTTTGTTTGTTCGTCGCATTTTGTGATTATGTCCACAGAGCAACGTACAAACATCAAGTTCTGTGTTTTGTTACACAAAACTCCTGCAGAGACATTAAGATTGTTGGAAGAAGCATATGGCGAAGCAGCAATGAAAAAAACTCAAGTGTATGCCTAGCATAAACGCTTTTCTGGTGGCCGCGATAGCACGCAGTGGCCGATCAACAACTGCAACAAATGAAGCAATCGCTCAGCGTGTGCGTAATGTTGTGAGGGACGACCGACGTAAAACCATAAAAGAGATAGCAGCAGAGGTCGGAATATCAGTCGGAAGTGTACACAATGTTCTTCACAAGCATCTCAACATGCATTACGTGTCTCAGAAGTTAGTTCCGAAAATGTTGTCGGCAGAACAGAAAGAAACAAGAATGACTCTTGCTGGGGACATGATCAGTATGGCTGATGAAGATTGTGATTTCTTAAACAAAATTATTGCTGGTGATGAAACTTGGTGCTACTTGTACGACCCAGTCCCTAAACGACAGTCATCTGAGTGGAAATCGAAAACATCTCCTCGGAAGCAAAAATTTCCTAGGGACACTTCCAAAGGCAAAGTTATGTTGGAAGTTTTCTTCGACTCTCAGGGTCTCATCCACCACGAGTTCATTCCAGAAGGTCGTACCGTAACGAAAGAATTGTACGTAGAAATCCTCCGTCGCCTCTGGGACACAGTGAGAAGGAAACGTCCAGAAAAGTGGGTAGAAAACAACTGGTTCTTTATGCATGACAATGCACCTGCTCATCGCGCAATTATTGTAAAGAATTTTCTTGCCAGGCACAACATAACTGCTTTGGATCATCCACCATACTCTCCTGATCTCTCACCACCTGATTACTTTCTGTTTCCCCGTCTGAAAAGTCATCTGAAAGGACGGAGATTCAATGCTGAAGAGGTTATCGCAAACGCGACGAGAGCACTAAGACGGGTTTCACAAAATGGCTTCCAGGCCTGCTTCCAGGAACTCTACACGCGTTGGCAAAAGTGTGTTGTTGCGGAAGGCAACTATTTTGAAGGGAATGCTGTAGAATAGTGTTTAAGGTACGTTGTTTCTATGATACTAGCAAATTCCGGGAACTTTTTGAACCTAGTAGTATTTCAAATGCCTAGCTATACTTTAATCATAATTGAGAGCAGCTACTTATAAATTATTAATATTTTACATGCAGACTTTTACTTATTTTTCTAGAAACATATGATCATTATTTAAAACATCTGTTGTAAATAGATTTTACAGCGGTATAACTGTTCCATCATCCCCTAAGCCAGTGAAGGGGGGATATGGTCGGTTGAGTTGTTCGACAATCCTCCGGGCTAGGTCATATGGACCTGCTAACCAATGGCAGGTGTGGTCTCCAAATAGTTTGGGGGTTGTGTATAAGTGAGGTAACTGCCATAACATAAAAATATGATGCCCACATATCCTTTGCAGCATAGTGGTTGTTCAAAAGAACCACCATTTTCTTTCTTTATAAATTTTATGGCACAGATATTGCATCAAGGAACCACCTCTTGAGTATACATAGAGGTGCCATCTATGTTTTGAAATTGTGTGCAGAGTTAAAATGTTGAAAAAAATTTATCGAAGCTTCGTTATAATCCATGAAATGAAAAACATAAAAAAATTAATTTGTGCTGCAAAGGGTTAAAACGGTTATATGTTTTTGCTACATTCTCCTATATAAGAGAGCTTTATTGCCAAGAATTCAGCATTAGTTAACAACGAAACTTTTGATCATGAAAGCAGATAACAATTTACAGCAGATGCTTTATAGCTTTATGAGACAGCAGCCAGGATAGAGGCAGTAGAGTTATAGGTTCAGCAACTGGTCAGTTGCTGTTGTGGGAAGCAGCAGTAGTCGCTGCGTGTATAATTCTGGATGACTGTGCTTGACTGGCTTTTTTCACCTATTAATATTTGCTAATGTGATGATCGATTTTCAGCCACCGGCGTGGCTTAGTCGGTTAAGGCGCTTGCCTGCCGGTCTGAAGTTGCGTTTGGGCGCGAGTTCGATCCCCGCTTGGGCTGATTACCTGGTTGGGTTTTTTCCGAGGTTTTCCCCAACCATAATGTGAATACAAGGTAATCTCTGGCGAATCCTCGTCCTCATCTCGCCAAATATCATCTCGCTATCACCAATCTCATCGACGCTAAATAACCTAGTAGTTGATACAGCGTCGTTAAATAACCAACAAAAAAAAACGATCGATTTTCAGCTTTCTCTTCTGCAAAATTTACTTCAGTCCCTTAATTGGGACGATGTAATCAAAGTAAGATATGTAGCCTTTATTCTAGGAGCTTACACAAAGGTTAAGTCCCAAGAACCCTTGCAAAGACGCGGACTTGTATAGCCTTGGTTTGTTTTCCCCTCTTTCTCTCCTTCATTGATTCACAGAACCTACGGGTGAGCACTAGGGATCTACCTTTATTACAGAATACGAACTTCTCCGTTTACACAAACCGCGATCAGAGATGAATTTCAATTAATGCAGTGATTTATTTTACTTACTCCTTGTTATACTTCCAAGTATCAGAGAGCTTCAGCTCCCATAACACCAGTGACTTCGAAGAAACATCCACGAAGTACTCATATACAGTATCTTTAATTGGAAAAATGCTTTCCATTTCTCTGATAATGTTATCCAGCTTCTTACGGCCATTTTCATCGACTGAAGCACAAACTGACCAAACCAGGCTAGGAAAAGAACGAAATAAATTAAATTAAAGTGATATAATTACAATATCAACACTCAATTGGCAAAATGGTGAGAAAGGCCATAAACTCTACGCTATCAAAAAAAAAAAAAAGAAAGAAACATAATAATAATAAAAAAATAAAACATCTTGAATTGTATGAAAATTTACAGAACAAAACTCAAACGTTTATTTCAAGAGTCAGGATAAGACACATTACAACAGAATCATATTTGCACCGTTTCAATATTGATGAGAGTTGATACAGCATCGTAAAATAACCAACTAAAAAAATATATTGATGAGTCTACTATCACGAAAACTCTGTAAGAGGAAGAATAAAATGAAAATTGCAAGCTTTGGTGCATTCAGCCAAAGGTCTCGGGATCGATACCTGGCACCGGAACAATTTTTCCCTTGAAATTGTTCAAGTCTGCTTCACAGGAAGCTTTACATGAAAGCCAGATTTGCATAATACATTATTTAACTGTAGGTATGTTAACAGGAAACCACAATTTCAAGTCACACAGAGTTTGTGTGCATTCAATGTAGGTTTCTGGCATCCTGTCAGCCCACCCGAGTTATGCAGACATAAAGGGAAAAATTTAGACTGTGTTGGGTGAAGTTTCTGGGTAGCTCAGTTGATAAGAGCTTTGGTGCATTCAGCCAAAGCTCCCGGGATCGATATCCGGCCCTGGAACAATTTTTCCCTTGATAAAGTGAAACCTCGCTTAACTGCAATGGTGGAGCAAAAATACACACCAGTATCGTATTCTCTGGATCATAACATACACTTTTCTCTTTAAAAATATTATCCAAAATATATCTACGTCTTAAAGTCTGTCAGTTCATGCTAATGAGACAGCTACCACCTTGTTTTCACCCCACAGCAAGGCTACAAATAAGGGTGAATATCCTTTAATGAATGCAGTAAGTAGAGAACTCTGCTTTCCATATCCTCAGTTCACTTGTTTTGTGTTCAGCAGCAGCTGGAGGGAGGGGGGACGTCAAGTGAAAGTTATTCTTTGTTTACGTACCAGTACCCTTTTGTTTGATCTATTCCAACCCCAAGAATTATGGAACCAGTTATGGCTGAATGAGAGGTGATAACTGATTCCACAGCTTCTCCCTCTTTACTGTCTTAGTTTGGATAAAAGAGAATCTACTATATAAACATTCCAGGAAATTTCTCTTTAGCTTTTATCAACATTTTCACAGACTACAGAGGAAATATGTGACTGAAATCTTAAAAATATTGTCAACATCCTGCAAAAATATTTGCACAGATTGATAAAGTAGAAATAATCAAAATTTTAGAAATGCAGATTTATACATAACAGTATTCGTATTTCCAGTTGGTGGCAGATGTTTACATCAATATTGTCTACAATATAGATGGAAATGTCATGGAATAGTCTGTTTATAATTTCCGGGTTAATCTTTGTAGGCTTGCACAATCACTATTGACAATAAATATTTGTATTTGATTGGTTACTTCGTTTGTTTTGCGCAAAGCTTCCCATGTGAACTAAAAATTCTGCGCCGTATTAGTACATTGTGTTGATGTACAAACCTTACAGATCACGAACTGATAACAGGACTCAATTCTCGTGGAACAATGACAGAAATGTAGGTCATAAGTAAATTCAAGTTATCTTTGTAGATTTACAGCAAGGGAAAACATTGCCCCGCAAGAGAAGAAACTTTTTGCTTAATTTTCCTCCAACGTCAAAATTTAACACTACTAATAATCAAGATCATAAATTGTACTGTCTTCTGAAGTAAAGCATTACAGATGCACAAAGTACCACAGAAATTAATTTTTTGGCAGTGCCAGATTAACAAAAACTTTACTATATATGGTAGGAAATAAAGCAAGTAAAGAGTCAAGTTGCATTACCAGTGTTTGGTAGTTAACAAAACAATATTCTTTTGAATGTGTATATGTGTGCTAGAGAGAGAGAGAATTACAATATACATTTACTACTTACCAGAAGAGAAACCACATTTTCGACATATTTTCAAATAAACTTTCATCTGAAGCATCCAGTCCATTTTCCTTTACTGCCAGACACTCAAGCAGTTTACAGAGAGAGATCACAGATCTTAGTTCAGGCACTGGAACTGTCTCCTGACAGTTCAGTCTCTTGAATTGTAATATTGCATTCACATAGCGATCAAAATATTCTTTCATCTGCAAGAATTTATATTAAAATGTAAAAGTAATGTTTATGCTCAATTATATGTATAATATCAGATTAATTCCGAATTTGAAAGGAAGTAAACAGTAGCAGAATCATTCTATAATGTACATATTAATGTAGCCTATGTGTAACTTATCCCTACATCTTTCAACCAATTCCATGAGTATTTGTCACTGCATTGGCATGATTGATCTTAATATCCACAACCGTACCACAGAACCAGTATGCCTTTGCCAATCCGTATTTTACACTGTAGGTGATGGGGGAATTTTGATTACAAACTCTCCCTATATCGCCTAATTTTCTTGTCTCCTTTATTTTTCTGGATTTCTCTCGCATCCATGCACTATGTAAGACTTACTCGGTATTAGTACTACATCTTTCTTATGTTATAATTCTGAGATTTGAAAAATTGAATTGCTCAATAGAAAAAGGGCCCATCTACACTTTTTCTGAAAACAGTTTTATTGCATTGCAAACGGTTAATCATGAGACACATACATTGACTAGAAGAGAGGCCCACTAAGTCGACTACAAGCCTTTCACAGTTTGAAGGAGGATGTGCTGATGCAAAGAAGAAATATGAATGGTATTCGCTTTTTTTTCTCTCCAAAAAATTTTTATTTTGTTAATGGGCCCTTTTTCTACTGACCTATTCAATTGTTAAAATTCATAGTTGCCCACTGGGCATGATGTATGAGCTTGGCAGCCTAAAAGTGAGATGAGAAAATTTCTAAAATGAATTAATAGACAAGAGTAATAGCGGACATTAGAATATTAAATATATTTTTAAAAGTTAACCGAGCATGGTGATACTGTGGTTAGCGCACCTGCCTTGTTCAGGAGGCCTGGAATTCGATCACAAAGTAGTGGCTATCCTGACGGGTTTTTAGTGGTTTCCCAAGTCTTTTCAGGCAAATGCCAGGATATTACCAATTAAAATGGGTCACAACCCCTTCCTACCCCAGCTAAAACCCTTGGCTTGGCTCTTCAAGGGCCAGACCTGGAATGATGGCGATGGTGGTGGTGGTGGTGATGATGATGGTGTGATGATATGATGATGATACAAAAGTGCTCTTCTAATCCTCCAGGTATTATGTGTTGTTAAAATATCTATTTCGATTTTGTTTTTTGCTTGCACTTTCCAAGATCCTGGGCATTGAAAAAAAAAATTCCAAAATGGAATAGCAACCTTAAGACTAAATGTGGCAATTATAACTGAAGCTTATATTTGGTTCTTGGCTAGTTGATCTGATGGGGTCCAATGAATTGTCAGTTAGTCGTTTTGGTGGATCAGTTAGATGGGCAATCAGTTAGTTGATCAGTCTGTTGAACGGATGATCAAACAATCAGACAGTGATTGATCAGTTGGTTAGAGGTCATTTGATCAGTCAATTGACTAGTCTCAGTTAGTCGATCAATTGCAGGCCAATCACTCAAGCATTGTGTGCATAAGCACACAAAACAGAGATGTATGTAACTATATGTAGTTACTCTTCGAAACTAGTAAAAAATAGCTAAAAATTTACCGTCTTCACATATAATTCACCCCTTTCTTGCATTCTTTGTAGCCAAGAGTCAACATAAGGCCTCCAACCAAGATCTTTGTAGTCACTGTACACCATGCCACAACGAGACACAGTAGCAGGTGAGGCTTGAGACAGATCATCTACTTCAAAGAGCAGCGAAACCTGCAATGACAATGTACTGGTATTCAATTTATTCCATAATACCACACACTATACTAGGGTTACCAAATCACCTAGTTTAGCTGGGTTCCACCAGTTTTTAATATGCTTTTTCAACCCCCGGTTAAACATTAGGTTTCTATATTTATGTGCCATCTGGCTGGGAGTATTTGAAACTGGGCTATCAATATCGATTCATTCCCTTCAAATGCAATCTCTAAATGTGACAATGAGAAGCTTGTTCCTGTATTTTAGAAAGATATATTGTTTATAGTAATTACATTAGCAAATGGATGAGGCATTAAGATGAATTAACAGTGTTCAATTGGTTAACTCTTTGTAAAATATTTGAGTGGGAAACTAGACAATTGTATGATTTACTTGAGTAAGGAATGTAGTTGACAATGTACTGTTTGATGAAATGATTCATCTTAAAAGGTTCGTATGTGAACAATTAGGAACAGAAAAGAGAGTAAAAAAAAAACCCGTTTTGGATAGGTGGTGTAATTTCATGAGCAGGCACTTTGAAAACAAATTCACTGAATTGTTAAAAATTGTACAGTTTTCCTTTGCAATCCCTGCCCATAATGCAGCCATGGAAAGAATATTTTCCTTCTTAAATGTTCATTGGAAAGATAAGAGAAACAGACTATCTACAGAATGTATCAAGAATTTGCTGATTTTCTCCTGTAATTATAAAGATGCCACTTGTTGTCAGATCTTTGACAGCATCAAATCTAGAAATGAGTTTCTTTGGAAGGATCAAAGGGAGTGAGAAATACTCTTTTCTGAAAAAGTGAATGATGTTCAAATGAACGTTTGTATTTTTTGTTAGAATGAAGAATGAGTGAAAAATCACCCGTTTTTTAGTTTTAAAATATGGTAATCCTACACTATACAAAGTTCTGCTTCTAACATTTATTTGAACCAATTTAGGTTATGAAAGAACCTACCAAAATTCAAGCTGAAATAATAACATATAACATTTTAAACTTTTATGAAAATCATTCAAGCAATAGAAATTACTTTAAACTAGTCACTTTTAAGATTATATAGGCTTACTTATATGTGAAATAGAAAAGTAAAATTAGTAGATATATTAAAGTGGTTATACCATACTTAATATGAGGCTCAAGTTTATGACAGACTGAAAAATAAAAACACCTAATTTAATAAACTTACATATCTGAAGAGTACAGGATTACACACGTTTGAAGGTAGTAGGTCTACATGATTAGCCAAATGGTTGGTTAAATGGCTCAAATCATGATAAGTTCGAAATGAACTTTTTGGTGGACAGAAACAGAAATATGATAGTTTTTCTGACGTCACTGCTCTTTTCCTACCATCATTCCAGCATTTTCTATTGCACACTACAATCCATATACCATAACAAGCACAACTGAAAATGAGTCATTACTGCACCATAAGGATCCCATTGCCATGAGTTGAGTTAGTGAAATACGTACGTCACATGGAATAGTAGCTAAGTGATTAGAAATTTCTGAAATTGGTGTCACATTTTGATATGTTGAAGAAGTACTGTACTTGGAGAAATACAGAAAAATTGAGTTCCTTGTGAAAAAAATGTGTTAAGATATAGGTCTACTGCTAATAAGTATTGTGTGGAAATATGTGAATGTGCTATTTTCCACACATATGTAGTAAACTCAAATATAAGAAACGATTTCTGTTGTGCATGAAGTGAATGTTGCGTAACTGGACAAAGTTCGTACCTGTTCGGGCATTGTAATCCTTTCACTGTTGATCAGTGTCAAAACTTTGTTGTCATCCATCACGCTGTTCATATTTTCAATCCAAACTGCATCTACTGGCCCATCAAATACAATCCACTTTTCATCTGGTTGTTCATCTATGAGCAAACCACAAAGTAAGTCATTTAACAGCATTTTGTCAAAATATGTATTAGAAATCTTTGTCATGCTTGGAAATTGAAACACAGCAAGAAACAAGCAAATTTTTAAACGTTGTTATACATTAAAAATATCCTCAAGAATCTTGAACAAATTTTATAAGGCTTCATTCATTGCTGAAAAGAGGCAAAGAAAAAGGGACGGTTTGCCAAAATGAGCAATGGCAAGCTAAAAATACCGTAAATATTTATCAGATCATTCATTACTGAAAAGTATCCAATTGGACAAGAACACATTAAATTATCAGAAATAAACTTTTTTCTCATTATCATCTACTTAATTTAAATACACGGACTTGTTTTAAGTGTTTACAAATATTGACAAATATTTGCTCTCTACTTACCAGCACAGGTTTCACGCATTATTGAAGACAAGACTCCATCTAACCATTCATTCGTACTCAAATTGAACTCTCCATATAATTCACCGAGATTTAAAGCTTTTGGATTGATAGGGTAATCCTAAAGAAAATATAACCGACAACCTTTAATAAATTCGAAATATTTCGGGCAATGGAGTATCAGTTAAAATGGAAAATAGTTGACAATTTTGTTGAGATAGGTATTTTAAAAACAATGTAACTGTTTGACGAAATATATCACATGAATATAATTATTCTCTTATTTTGGGCATGTACTGTATAAATGCTACACTTACTCTGACATTATTAAATCCCTCTTTTCCTTGCTTACTTAATCGGGTGAGAGAGTGCTGCAGAGTTCTCCAGGTAACACTCTTTCCGGCACCTGATCTTCCAACAATCATTACAGAGTGACGAGAGTTCTTTGTTTCATATAACTGGATCACTTT
The DNA here is from genome assembly GCF_040183065.1 of Periplaneta americana. Taxonomy (NCBI): domain Eukaryota; kingdom Metazoa; phylum Arthropoda; class Insecta; order Blattodea; family Blattidae; genus Periplaneta; species Periplaneta americana. The sequence continues at coordinate 40,770,153 of NC_091123.1, forward strand.
CGTGGCTGAAGTTTCCAGGTACTGTGAAAAAGTAATATATAACATTAAATACTGTTAATAGTCATTTTATTCTATCTTCCTCATTTTCATTTTCACAGAAACTATACAGCTGCATTTTGTAAGACAGTATTAAAACTATTAATAACCTACCTCCCGGTATTTTATAAGAATATATCACATTCAAAACTGAATTAAAATGAAACGAATAAAAGCTGATAACCTCTGCATGGTTTATACTATACATTGGTCATTACTGTTTTACCTCCTACCGTCTTAAAATTAAAAGTTTTACAAGCCCAATCCGCCCTCTCTATCATCAACATGCTAACAGTTGTGAAGGCTACCTCTCTACATGCAAGCTATAAGTAGGACAGAAAACTTTTCAAAGGAAATTTCAAAGGCAGAATGGTGGTTTAATATTACCCTCCTGTTGGGATGTAAGGGATAGTGATGCGTCTTCTATAGCCTCTCCTATCCAAATCCCAACCTCTACCTGCTCGTGGTACACCCTGCTTTATCGAATGAGGATATGGGGACCGAGTAACAGCGGTATAACTGTATCATCTGAATAGAGGAAATGCTATTAAATATTCTAATAAATCGCTGGGCTGTCATGGCATGGAAGGACATTACCCAAGTGGCAGATGGGGGAAGGTCAGTGTATTTACTTATGTAATCCTCCCGGCTAGATCTGAGGGACCCAATGATCAAAGACAGATGTGGTCCTCTATTCATATTGGGTTTTTTTTTTCGGGCAATGTAACTGCCAAAATGTAAAACTGGTGCCCGGTAAAAACAGTTATGATCCTGCTGCCAAAACATCATGAGAACGTGTCCTAAGTTTCAGTGTCCCCCTATCGGATCTCTGGGTCGGGACAACTTTAGACACATCTCATCAAGGAAACTCCAATACTTGAAGAACTGCAATGCACTATCTGCAGAAGACACTGTAGCCCAGAAGTATTGGAGACCACAAATGCTAATGGCTTCATTGCTAGATGCAAGGCATTGAAACAACAACAACAACAACATATTACCCTCCCAGCTACGTCTCGGCCTCCCCAAATATCTTTTCCCTCTGACCTCGCAATTAACATTTTATATGAATTTCTGGATTCGCCCATACATGCTACATGCCCTGCCCATCTCAAACGTCTGGATTTAATATTCATAATTATGTCAGGTGAAGAATACAGTGCGTGCAGTTCTGCATTGTGTAACTTTCTCCATTCTCCTGTAACTTCATCCCTGTTAGCCCCAAATATTTTTCTAACCACCTTATTCTCAAACACCCTAAGCCTCTGCCTCTTTCAAAGTGAGAGTCCAAGTTTCACAACAAAATATATAATACATAATTATTAATACAACGTAAGTAAGTTAATTTAATTTATAAACATAAACAATTTATCATTTGACTAAAAGGTCAAATTAATTTTGTTTCAAACTTTTTTTCCCGGCCTTTCAAAGCTTTAAGATGATTAGACTGCATTGGAGACTATAATACATGAATAGTGAACTCCTTTTCTATAACAGCTGAGACTAACAGAAAGTAGATGAAGACCTCATTTTTATCTTGTATTAAAATTATGAATTTTCAGATTAGTACTAAAGTATTTTGATTTTTAACACAAAACATCATAAAGGGAAATGCACTTACATGGTAAGGTCAATATTTCTAAATTTTGGAAAATCCTTTTACAAGATTTTCTTTTATGCACACCTATCATTATTCTTAGGACCATCTTTTGTAAAACAAGAATATGTTTAGCTTCAGATGAGTTAGCCCAGAATATTAATCCATATTTGATTATAGAATGAAAGTATGCAAAGAATGTCATTTTGAGGGTGAAATGCTTAACAGGCAGAGCTCAATTTAAGAGCAACATATTCTAAGCAACAGTCTTGGGACACATATGAAGTGATAGTAAATGTGTCCTGGGAGTGGTTAGGCATTGCCATTGGAAATGGACAAGTGAAAGAGGTGTATAGAATGGGTCATGGGGAAAATAGGCCCATCTTGGTCAGACTAGCTAACCGGATGATTAAAGAAAAGATCATGGATTGTAAGAAAGCATTGAAAGACTCGAGCATTAGTATAGATGAAGATTTTGAATACGAGGTGAGGTGTAGAAGGAAGGTGTTAGTGCCGTTTATGAAAGCAGCTAGGAATAATGGACATTATACAAAATTAATTAAGGACAAATTGAAAATTAATGGAGAAGTATTTGATGTTGAATTTTTTTGGAAAACTTGAATGCGTCGAAAAATGAAGAGAATATTGATGAAAAAAAAAAAGAATAGAGATAAAGGAGAAAGTAAGAGCGATTGTTAATAATAGTGGAATGAATAGAAAAGGTGAAGTTTCGGAAGACATGAGGGCAGTGACACAGGGGGTTGCGAGGGAAGGATATCATAAGAAATTATCGTCAGCAAATTCCACCCAGGTGGTGAACTCTAAGGCAGCGGCTGCACCACCAAGTAGACGATCAGTAATAACGTCACCTCAGGGCCAAGTCAGCGAAGCAATGTATCAGATGGCAACAGAGCTGGAGACCTTGGAGTTAAAAGGCAGAAGGGGAGAGAGAAGAATGCTCAACCAACGAACGAAGATAATGGTGGACGCGGAAGTGAAATAAGTACGGGGATTAGTATGGGAAGTAGTGAGAGTGTAAAGCGTGTTAGTAGTGCGAAAAGAGGGGGCAATAGGGAAGAAAAAACTGTCTATAATCTGAGGAAATGGTGTATCAGCGGGATGAAATAATAGAAGGTTTAGTTATGTAATGGACAAATGGAATTGAACTGTTGCACTTTTTCCAGTGTTATAGAATAATAGTTTGGTTAAATAGTGTTATAAATAAAGTGAATCCAATGTTTCTAGGATACAAGCGATAATGTGTTGTGTGAGAAGTGTTTAGTCAGTGATTATGATAATAGATTAAGTTTTTAGTGAAATAGTCAACAAGGGTTAGGTCTTCTATACTAGAAGAAACTATTAAGTTAGTTATGAGAAAGTGGGGAAGGAAGTTGAATGTAGGAATGTTTTTTTTATGTTTTTTTAAGTGAACTGAGAATAACGTACTATGGTAGGAACGATCATGATTTTAAAATCAAATGTAGGAAACAGAAAACGGATGTAGGTAAATTCTCATTTTTAAATAGAACTATAAATGATTGAAATGACCTACCTGCAGCGGTCTTTGAGGGCTGTCCTTTCTTAAGGAGATTCAAGAATAATTTAAAAAGTTGTGTATTGTGTTCTATAGTGTCAGTGAAATGTGTGCTAAAGTGTCAGTGAAATGCGTCATAGTGCCACTACAGGGAATGAGATGAGAATAAGTGAAAGACTATTGAAACTTATGTAGGACCTATACATAATTATGTAGGTTGTGTTGTAAAATTAGGTATTTTATTTATGTTTTATTATTATTGTGTTAAATTGTATTGTGTATTCTTATTGTATTGTGTATAAACTTGTATATGTGTTGTAAATTGTATTGTGTATTGTAGATTTTATTGTGTATTGCTTATCATTTTATTGTGTATTGTTAATATTGTATATACCACTGCCACATGGTGCTTGCCCACTTGCAGTGTAAATAAATACATACATACAATAAGGGAAGCAGAATGGAAGTGGATAAATTAGAAGGGTGGTTAAGTGAAAGTGAAGGGACATGAAAGACATAGTAAGAATAGGTTTCGGGGTCACATTACGTCTGTGTTAAAGTTGTAAATAGTGTAAGTAAGGGAATTCTGACCCGAATACAGAAATGTGAAGGGTCAGCAGGACCAAATATATTGAGATATATCATATCATATCATATCCGGTCAGCGCGTCTGGCTGCGAAACCAGGTGGCCCGGGTTCGAATCCCGGTCGGGGCAAGTTACCTGGTTGAGGTTTTTTCCGGGGTTTTCCCTCAACCCAATACGAGCAAATGCTGGGTAACTTTCGGTGCTGGACCCCGGTCTCATTTCACCGGCATTATCACCTTCATATCATTCAGATGCTAAATAACCTCGATGTTGATACAGCGTCGTAAAATAACCCAATTAAAAAAAAATCATATCATATCATATATCATATCATATCATATCATATCATATCATATCATATCATATCATATCATATCATATCATATTCTAAATACCGGTACATATGTTTTCCAGTTCAAGCGATAATCCAATTATTTATACTCTGAATACTTCTAAGACCTTTTCTAGCAGCTCTCAATATCTGTAACATGATCACTTAAATAATATATATTTTATTTATTTATTTTATCCAACAGCATAAAAAAATGACTTTTTCACCAGCCAAAAGGAATATTGCATATATTTTCAGCCATTAAAGAAAAACTGGAAGTTATTTAAACATTACAAAACTTAAATTCAAAGCTAGGTGTGTGAGATATATGCAAATACCTGTAGTCCTTGTGCTAAGAATTCAGCTTCAACAGCAACGGCAAGATCTTCATAATCAATGACTGGTGCATCAACTCCAGGAAACAGGTCAGATGTTATACCATTGAAGAGTGGCAGATCATCAGAAGTTAGTTTGGCCACATTCATATCTTTCATTGCAAGCAAAACAATCTATAACAAAGAGGGTTATGAGAATCTCGGTTTCTAATAGATTTTGTGTCTATTACCGATAACATTAAGTTTATGTTTAGAAAAGTCGTATTATGCTTTAAACATATTTTTCCCTTTCATGTATTATTATGATTAAAATATGTTGTTTTCTAATGCCAGGCGTTTGACAATAAAGTCATTTGACCTCTTGCACTCCAATATTTTTCAAAGATATTATCATGACCAGCCAATGAAGCACAGCAAGTTGTAGCCGATTTAAGTGAACATCATATTTTAACGTTTTGGTGGCTACTTCATTCACACACAACCCCCAGAATGTCTGGAGGACCACACCTGCTGTTGGTCGACGGGTCCATTGGACCTAGCTGGGAGATCTTGTTGATCACCAGCTTTCCCTCCTTAAGCCACTGGAGGACGATTTTAGTGCCATAGCAGGTCAGCACTAGGAACAGAAAAGTAGAAAGAGGAGGAAGGAAAGGGAAATGAACCCCTAGGCCTCAAATGCTCTAATGCCATCGGGATCAGAGAAAGTAAGAGTTCAGTCAGAGGACTGGATAGGAAAGGGTAAAGAGGGAATTAGGTATTGGATAGAGGAAAATTATACCAAATTCAGTCATTAACTCATCAAGCTGACCAGTGCTAATGGATGAGTAGCCCCTCTCTTCAGTTCAGCTCGTAAAATTATGCTTACTAACAGCTGCACCACGGGAAGGTAGGGATGGGACATTAGGTATTTGTCCAGGTTGGTTCCTTGAAGCCTTCAATGGGAAGGATTAATGGCTCTCCCCCCTGTATCCGACAGATACCCTTTTGCAGCTATGATTAAAATATAATTACCTTGGTCGAACAGGAAATTAGATAAAGATTATGAGAAAGTAAAATACAATAGAGAAGTCACGTAGCCTATTGTTGAATTACACGAAAGTTCTAAAAAAAAGTGACAAAATATTTACACAAAATGTAGAAAAACTAAGGAAAAGAAATTTAACATATTACTTTTCACAAGAATAATATTTTATATATTTTAATTCAGTTCTCTAATTTGGTAGTTGACATACTTATCATTAATATCTCAAAAATTTGAAACAGATTTTCACACCTAGCCAGAGATGAGAAAGGAGAAGAAGAATGTAATTAATATATTATTTTAAAATATTTATTTTGTCAAATCTTTCTTACTTCATCATCTGGAAGAGTTGGAAATTGACGTCGTTTCCTGCCTGCATATCTCAGTAGAGCAACCATTCCCCGCAATCCAAAATCATAATGATCTTGCTTGCTCAGCTGTTGTGTCGCCAACGAATAAAGTGTATACACCTGTATAAAATACAATAATAAAAAGGGTGAAATTTCCGAGATTAAATTAAAAAACTGTTACTATTTATGAAATAAGTTGGGGAAACTACATTTCTCTTAAGAAAACGATATTTTCGGGGTTTATTATATGAAAATAAAACTTAAAAATATTTTTCTCTAATTAGAATAAAACATAAGCTTACTTTCTTTGCTAGGACACGAGTATCACGAAAGCCTTCACCGAAGAGAACAATCTCGGCTATCAAAGCGCTATCTGGTACAATCATAGAGATTGGACGGAACATTGACTTCAGATTATCAGGTAACTCAGTCCTTCCAGCATAACCTAAACAGAAAGAAATTAAGTTTTAGTGTGAAAATTTTACTGTCATTAATAATTTCACACCTGTAAGTAGTGCAATATCATTTTTAAGCTATGCAACAGCCTACAAGCAGGCTTCACAGTGCTGGAGATCCTTCCTCTGCCCAGAAAGCATTGTGGTGGATCATTCAGTAACACACAACTGGATTGAACTTCTCAGGAAAATCAGTGTATTGTTAACTCACACAGTCTTAAAGAGCAGATAACAATGTTTCCAGCTGCTATGATGCAAAAAATAAATTGATGAATTAATAACAATCAGTTGTCGAGTATGATACAGAGGTCTGTATGGGTTGAAATTCTTAGCCCGGCACAATCTGAACCTGACCCAAAACCCGAGATTAGCTTATAATTATCACTCGAACCCAACCTGAAACCCGAAGACTAACAGGTAGAACAGAGGCCAGAAGTCACAGGGCTCAGAAAAAGCTCTGAGAGATATCACTCCAGTAGGAGCATGAGAAAGTGTAATCTCCATGTCTTCCAGGTAAAACAAATAATCGATGCTCTTTGTCTATGACAGAGTAGAAATGAGACAAATACCATTACGAAGTCGAACTAAACAATAACTTACGATACCAGTAGTCTACTGTTCTGAACAGGTGTCAGATGGACATTTAATCGTGCATGCATTAAAATCTTCGTATTATTTTTTAATCACTATGTAATTCGCGGAAAAATCGATTTACGTTTCTTAAAGGCCCCTGGTCTGAATCTGACAAGCATAAGTGAATTTCAACCGAGCCTGTGTAGAACTCTAGTATGATAATACCTAGAGTACTCTTCACAATAAAATTTTAAATTAAAAAGCTTCCCTTATGAAAAGGTTACCAGATTTGACAAAGCGTAGTACATATAATTTGGAAACACACCTAAAAGGTAAAATGATATACATTTGAAACGGTTAGGGAATCGAATATGCAAAATGTCAGAAAAATTTACACCTAAGAAGCGTTTGTGCTCATTCACAGTTAAGAAGGGGGGGGGGGGAATATCATCAGATAGGTTAGAATGATTGGAATGCCATATACCGCGAGAAAAATAATAATACGGATTGATTGGCATTGATATCTAAACCAATCAACAGCCATCGGTTAAGATAACTTGAAATTTCCATTATCACTCCCATACAAATGATTTCTCAATATCTGAACTGATCCTTTGAGGGCACTAATGGCTATTTCCTTCACAATTCTGTGTGTTAGGCCCAGGATTTTACATTTGTTGGCAAAGAAGGAGGGTATGGTACCTCGTGCTCCCACCATCAGATCTATTATATCAATGTGGGACAGGCTATATTTATCTTTATAGAACGGGATTGTTGGTTCATAGATCCGTTTCTTTTCACTGTCCACCTCATGCGGTTGATCTGCATGTGTCTCAAATCTGATGGTGGGATCGAGAAGGTATGCTGAGTTGTTCTTAATGGCAATGATATCAATTCGCCAAACACTTCCTTGCGTGGCTAGTCCCTGCACCTCTTTATGGACCGTAAACCCTACTTCCTTCAGCGCCTCGGACAGCATGGTGACGGATGTTGTGAAGGGCCTCACTATAGGGGCAGAAGCCAAGGATATGGGGAAGAGTTTCAATCTCGCTGAGACAGCGCCTACAGCTGGTACCATCCCAAGTTCTACCCGGTACAGCTCGGACCGAAGCAACATAACCTAACATTTGAAGGGCATCTATCCATTCTGAGAGGGTTAGACCTTTGTGATTTCTTATCCAGCTGTTTGCTGGGGGGAATTCTTTGTTAAGAATCACTCCTTTACCCTTTTGTTGCAATGTACACCAATTTTCAAATTCTTTGTCTCTTAAAGCGTCTCTAACTTTTCGAGAGTCCACAAAATTTTCACGATTATTTAAAAAAGATTTAAAAATTTACTTATACGTTTCTTATTTGACAACGGGACTTGATGGAATCAAGAAGAAGAGTATTTAACAAGAAATTTCTCATTGGTGACAATGAAGAAACTAAGCAAAAGAAAGATTGATTAACCATGTCTAACTCGAAACAGCTATTGTATTGTGTGTGATGTCATACTATAGACACGTCATGTCAGTAAAATAGCCAATTTTTGATTGAAAATACAATCTGTGCTTATTCCCCATTGAGGATGTGGTAACATGAACTGTTGCGCGGTTGCTTACATGCATATGACCTTCCTGCACTTATGGCCCACTCACACCTACACATTGTATCATTTAAATAAGAGGCTGCGGTATAATGTGCTGTGGCATGGTGTTTGGTATTCATTAGGAAGAATAATTTTCGATGCCGTAATCAGAGTCGAAAGTTGTTGGGTAGATGCTCGGGTTTTTTTCGTTTGGGGCTGAATTATTGAAATAATGACAATCAGCTCTCTTTTTATATATCAATGCATCTTAAGTTCTTATACATTAAGAATTAAAATAGAATGTGAAAAATTAATTAACTTGTAAAGAAATATTAATTTCTTTATGACAAAAGCCAGAAATATTATTGCAATAATAACATACATAACATTTTTCTTGTAGTTGTATTGTTGGTGATGTGGAAGAGAAGGCCTGATGGCCTTAACTCCACCAGAGTAAATAAATAAATAATAATGCCTGGCGGGAAATAAATAACATTTTATTTAGATAAGTTGTGCTGCACGACACCCTATAGTTCTAATGGGAGTCAACTAGAGAAAATATCAGTGCAATGCAATATGACGCATTACATACATGTGAGCAGGCCATTATAGTGCAAGGAAGAAATACAGGAACTGAGTTCTACCCAGTGTAATTCTACTATTTGGCATTCTCGAAAGTGACTTCAGAGGATTGCAATAGTGCAATGAAAATTTATCTATAATTGAAACACACCCACATCTAAAATTAACTTCTGCTTACCAATGTTCTCATTACCAATCATTCATTGGGGTTAATATACTTTCCCTTATATGAATTCGTCCAGTATCGGAAATGGAATTCTCAATCCAAATACCGGTATCACATTACATTACCTTTGCTTACCTGGGTTCATAGTAATGAAAATGCCACAGGTTAGGACGAGATTTAATTCTTGGCCTTCAAAAATGAATCGCTTTGCTTTTGTAGCTAATGCAGACAAAATGGAGAGTATCTGCTGAGCGACCACAGAAAGTACTTCTATGTTGATTCGATTGAACTCATCAAAACAAGCCCACGCTCCAGTCTGGGCAAGACCTAGAAGAGAAGAACAGATTAACTGAAATTAACTTAGATGCAATGAATGAAGTAAATACAGACTTCTAATATAAATATTTGAATTACTAAATACAATGTAGACCTACTGCTACTACACACATATACAGAGTGTTTCAAAAATACGGGGCATAATTTCAGGTATGTATTTCCCACATGTAGACAATCAAAATAGTTCATTACAACATGTGTCCGGAAATGCTTCATTTCCGAGTTATGGCCTTCACAACATTGAAATTCACCGGAACGTTTTTCTTTCCGCAGGTCGTTGTCATTACAGAAGATGTTCAAAATGTCCACCTCCTGCTTGAATACAGACCTCACATCGATGTCTCATTGACCTGCAAACACGATACCAAAATCCAGGAGTATTGCGTATGTCCTCAGAACATGCCACAATTCGATTCCGAAGGGATTCCAAATCAGGCACCAGAGACGAATAAACCAATGATTTTAAATGGCCCCACAAGTAGAAATCGAGAGGGTTCAGATCAGGTGAGCGTGGAGGCCAAGCAATTGGGCCACCCCTACCTATCCATCGATCAGGAAACCTTCGATCCAAGTACCGGCGAGCCGTACGACTGAAGTGTGCAGGAGCGCCATCATGCAAAAAGTGAATGTGTTGACGATTGATCAGTGGAGTGTCTTCTAAAACATGAGGTATGGTGTTTTCCAGGAAGTTTGTGTACGCCTGCCCAGTTAGTCTGTTTACAAGTACATGGGGTCCAACTAATCGATCACCAATGATACCAGTCCACATGTTGAGGGAGAACCGCACCTGGTGATGAGATGGAACAGCTGCACGTGGGTTTTCATACGCCCATAGGTACATGCTGATTGTGGAAATTTGTTATGCCATCTCGTGTGAACTGTGCTTCATCTGTAAATAATACTAAGGCAGGAAAGTTCGGATTTACACCACACTGCTGCAAGAACCACTGACAGAACCTAACTCGTGCAGGGTAATCTGCTGGTGACAGGGCCTGTACCTACATGTTGCAAATGATAAGGATACAATTGATACTCTTTCAACAGTCTCCAGACAGTCGTATGAGGAACATTGACTTGCAACGCTGCCCTTCGTGTGCTGATAGAAGAAGTCATGTTCACAGCCTCCAGAATCTCCTCCTGTACTTCTGGAGTTGTAGATCTTGGTCGTCCCCTTCCCAAACCAGGAGAGTTAAATTTTCCATACTCGCACAGACGGTAATGGAGACGTACAAATGTCTTCCGATCTGGACATTGTCGCTGTGGGTACCTCTCCTGGTACAAACGACGAGCCAGCGCAGCATTGCCATCCGCCTTACCATACATGAAGTGTATCTCTGCCAGCTCTTGATTTGAATACATCTCGCACAGTCTAACGCCTACACAACACTGAATGTAACCTTCGCCTCGGAATGAACTGTCAGAGTACCCTCTTAATGTCTCCTTTGACGGCAACGACCTGCGGAAAGAAAAACGTTCCAGTGAATTTCAATGTTGTGAAGGTCATAACTCGGAAATAAAGCATTTCCGGACACATGTTGTAATGAACTATTTTGATTGTCTACATGTGGGAAATACATACCTGAAATTATGCCCCGTATTTTTGAAACACCCTGTATATATATATATATATATATATATATATATATATTATAAATGTGTTAATCAACGACAGTTGCAATAAAAGTTCATAGCTTAATTTAACATATAGAGAAGAGAATAAAAATCGTCCTAGGACATAATGGGCCGTATTCATAGACATTTTTAGTGCGGGCTTTCGGTGGATTATTATCAGCGTTTTTTGTATTCATAAACCAGTGTTAGCGATAGGATATGATTTGAATTCTGTACTAGTAACCAGTGGATAGTCGGGGCTAGCTTAGTACGCTTGTAGCGTGTGCTGCGAAATGTCTATGGATATGGCCCAATATTATTTATTATAAAATTTATATATTTGATTAGGTCTACACTTGTGTTTAGTATTACATAATGTATCCATGTTACGTCTGTACTCTTGAAAATAATTTCAATCACTAATGATCAGCTTTAATGAATAGTAGCCTATGTCCTATTCCTCACCAGAAAACATCCTGCCCATGCTCTTGAAGTCAAGACCCTCCGAACAGTTCACGACTATTACATACATTCCAAGTCCTTTGCCCAGATCTTTTACTGTCTCCGTCTTTCCAGTCCCAGCAGGTCCTTTGGGACTTCCCCCTCTGTGTAAGTGCAAGGCAGTCGTCAGGGTAATGTAACATCTAGAAACATACAAAGGTAAATCAATTCCAGTATTAGGCTTCGCATACAGCTAAAATGAAAGAGATCAAGTTTGTTAGCCATAACATGTATCAAATATTAGCATATGAATTTGAGGAATAAAATTACTTGGTACTAGATTACAAAAACAATTGTACCAGTAATAGGATTTCTTATATTCAGACGAAACATGTTATGCCAGTTTTAGCTCTGTAAATAATGTTTCCCATATCATCAGGATAAAGATTTTCTTTTCATACAAGAAATATTTGCATCTAAATTCCCCAGCAATATTTTTATAACAATAACGGATATCAAGGAATCGACAAAATTTCAGCAACACAATCAATAAACTTTTCACAAATAGCTGGCATAATTTTAACATTCTATTACCATTATAAGATATTTTAATGTCTGACAAATGTCTCTCATTAAATTAATATTTATATCCGTTAAACATCACCTGTAAGTTTTGCATTTTCAACATATTTAATTTTTGTAAGTCAATTGTCACTCTTGTTTATTAATTATTAAATACAAATGTCGAGAGAAAGAAATCAGAAGCAACTGCTGAAAAATAAAGATGTCTAATAAGACAAATAAAATGTTTCATCATATTGCAGACTGTCAAAAATATTTATCATGTCCGTTACTATAATTTACTATTTAGATTCTGCAATAAATGAAGAAACAAGTCAGAAGAATTCAATATGTACGGTATTTATTTTAGAAACATGTAATCGTTATTATTTTTAAATATATATCTCTCTCTACAACAATACATTTGCTCCATCACTACACAACTTTTGTAATTCCTGTAGGCAGAGAAGAGGTCTTTATACTGATGTCATAGCCAGACTTGCATTTTTTTTCACTAGGTCTTTATAATCGAAGTTGATACCGCTGAAATAAAGAAATATGCATAAAGATGTCTGTATAATTTGTACTTTTTTTCCCCTGTTTAGACAATTTATCTTAGTTTTTTTTAAATAATTAAATAAGTATAATGTTACAAAGAAATTACTGTTTGATTTTTCACTGCATAGTCTTACTATTTCTCAACATATCTGGTTAAAGGAAACCTGAGTTAAACAAAAAGAAACATTACATTTTCCATCTCTGCTATTGCCAGCAATAGAATATTTTAGAATAGAATGTCTTATTTTTATCTGGCAGAGTTAAAGCCATAAGGCTTTCTCAATAATGTACTTAATTTTAGAATATGAGTATATACATATTTTAAGTTTTACCTGTCGGTGAGTGGTGTTATGACAAGCCTACCAGAGTTCCCAAGGTATTCATAGCCATACACGAAGTAAGTATTTGTTTGTCTTACAGTGCAGTCATCAATATCACGATCCCAGTAGAAACGAAGCTGGGACAGCCATTCAAATGCAGACACATCTGTGCAATCTGTATCAGCAAAGAGTACGATACTGTAATAACTTTTAAATGAAATAAAAAAAAATGTTACTGTAGGTTCAACTGGAAGATAAAAAGAACAATAAATAACAAGCTCTCCTGCAAATAAAGAATTTTCAATTTATTCTCTCACATACAATATACCAGCAACTTTTATAGCTATTTTCCTTCCAAATTAACTGATATATTACTCTGAAAAAATAATAATGATAAATTAAAACGCTTAAAGTGTGTAAAATTTGCTTCTTCAGATATGCAGACGATTTTACCTTTCCAAGAAAGTATATAATTATACTCATATATGGTATGGTACATAAAATGCAAAATATTGACTATGTAATTAAATGGAGTACTGGTAGCGAATTAAAAGGATTGGTTGTATCATGTATGAATTATTATTTAGTAAAGAATATTTCTCGCGCTGTTAGCCATCATATACAATAACTTGACGATGTAGAAAGTGTACTTAAGAATTTCCAAGTAAGTGAATAGGAAATAAAAGCAAGGGATAGGGAGCAATAGAGAAGAATCATTGGGGTTGTCTTGGCCTAGGAAGGCTGTTGCACCTAAGAAGAAGAAATGAATCGTCAAAGTCATCATAAAGGATGTTAACACAGAGCTTTTCAGGTTTATAGAGCCCACTCAAAATAAAAGAACATAAAAATAATCTGTTCATGAATGTTCCATGAGATCACTATTTGTGATAAAATTTGAAATATAAATCTGCACTGTTAGACCTACAATATAAACCTATCCTGTATGTAATTTAGATTTCTTTTCTTTTTTCTCCTATACTTTTGCCTTCTTTTGAAACAAGACAGACTTCATAAAACTATTTTTTTAAATAGTGGCTATCTGATTATTCATTACTGAATAAAGTATCCGCCTTTAGGAGTAACCCTAATACGTCGAAATGCGTCGAAATTGTAGGTCATTTTTCCGACAACGACATTGCAATACATTACAAGAGATGGATCTGCTCTACATAAGATGATTATTATCAATGGAGAAATGAAAAAATTCCGGCAGGGAAAACGGGAGTATTCCATGAAACCAGACTTCAAACAATGTCTTTATTCATCACAAATTCTATTTTAACTTCCTGGATTTTTGAATCCAGGTCTCCAATATAAAAGTAACTAAACAAATAAGAAATGATTAAATATTATGCGACCAAGCCAAAACATTTGAAGACGAAAGAAACAACAGTCACTTGCTCATTCACCTACTCAATCCATTCACTAACGCACCCAATTTATCGAAACAAACATCCATTTATTTTTGAGAATAGCATATTCGTACTTACTTATCCTGTACATCTTGTCTACTACATCTCGAGCATGAATTTCAATGGTCACCAATGCTACAATCTTCAGTCTTTGAATCTTGGTTAAATTTCCACGAATAGCATCTGAAAAGCTATTTAGGATTTTATTCTGTTAAAAAAAAATAACAGATTTAAAATTACTTTGTGTTCTTTCTTCATACAAAATATTCCTAAACTAAAAATGCATTATTTATTTGAAATAAGTGACAGTTCCAGCAATCTGACTCCGCAGAAATGCCCTAGTACTCATTTGATACTTGAGTAGTTTAATATCAAAGACGGACATCTGTCGTCTCCATAGTTTTGATCTAGAGGTACTTTTTTGTTTCATAGTGTTCTTTGTAGTATTTTAAAACAATTTATTTTTATAAATGTAGTGCTAGAGTTTGTATATGTTTCACCACAACTGAAAAAAAGCATGAAAAAATGTATAAGAATCCACATTATCTAAATTTAATCTGAAGGACAGATGTCCGCCTTTGATATTAAGCTACTCACTTAATTGCATTATACAGTCATCCTAAAAATTACAGAGAAGAGAAAAATTCCTTGTCTCCTTCAAGAATAGAAGTCGAAGTTCGTTCTTTTACTTACTGAACTATCTCAGCTGACAGACAACATTAATATCACTGAATTTAACTGAATACTCGCCTGTCTTTTCCTGAGCTTTTTCAGTGGTTTCTTTGCTTCCAATACTTTACAGTGATTAAGAGTCCTTGTGCAATCAGTTGTCCACTGAATCTGAAATATAAGAAAAGAATCCATTAAGACTATGTGCTTATGCCAAAATTTGTATGAAACATGTTTTTAACTATCTTATTATTCATTCGATATCCACTATGCATCTTTCACCTACTAATTTATTTTCTTTTAGGTCTATATGAAAAATTAAGGCAGTTCTTAAGAGGTGTCCTATTAGAAGGAAGCACATTACTATCAGATGCTAGGGAGAGACTTCAATTTTTCTTATTCGAGCGTTAAAGACTGTTGTAATTTTACAAAGACATCTGTCCACGAGAAAACAATTAATAAATTTTGTTCTGATCTTACATGTCATAATAATACAGGGTGTTAAAAAATAACGTTTACAACGTTTCAGGGATGATAGAGGAGGTAAAAACAAACGTCTGTTTTAAGTGACAAAACTTTAGCAGATGTGCCGTTTTGCTGCTAGATGGCCTGAAGGATAGATGACTTGACTTTCGTCACAACACACACTGGTTAGTTCTGTTTGTGCACGATCATCTTGTAGGGCCTTATCTGTTGCCTAACAGTCTCCGTGGTGGTAATTATCTTCATTTTCTACCAGAACTTTTAGAAAATATCCCATTGAACATCAGAGAATGAATATTGTTTCAGCATGATGGTGCCCCTCCACACTTTGATCGTCGTGTCAGGAACCACCTAAATGCTACATCCCGCGATCGTTGGATTGGCAGGGGTGGGCCGGTACCGTGGCCACCTCGATCACCGGACCTAACCCCACTGGATTTCTTTTTGTGGGGAGACGTGAAACGTTTTGTGTATGAGACACCAATCGATATGGCAGAAGACTTAGTTGCTCGCGTTGTTGAAGCTGCACATGTTGAGACAATGTTGGGCTTTTTGAGCGTTGCAGACACTTCATAGTACGAAGGTACCAGTTGTGCAATGCCTTTAATGGACGGCAGTTTGAATACCACCTCTAAAACGACAATTGGTCTTGTTCTTTATGGATTATACTAACACTTAATGTACACAACAAATGGCGCATCTGCCAAAGTTTTATCACAAAAGATATTTATTTTTACCTCTTCTATTATCCCTGAAACATTGTAAACGTTATTTTTAACACCCTGTATATGACACAGAATCTGCGGCTTTACATCTCCTTCAAAAGAACCGATGCTGATTTTTATTGTTCTAAAAAAATGAATTGCCATTGATCAGGTTTGAATCCGCGAAAATAGAATCTAATAACAAACATGATAAACACTAGACTAGCAATTCTATACTTTACCTGACTACTTGTTATACACAGCTGACCTGGCCACTCTTTGATCCATCTATCTCGTTTTGTTAAATTTTTTCTCAATGCAATACGACATGACTTCAGTTGATCTCTTAATGTTGCACGCATAGTGTCTTCTGCAAATGTAAACAAAAGAAACAATCTGTTCTGAAAAAGTAATTAACATGCAATAAGTGAAATTCTTACGTTCATGCAAGAAAACAGTTTCGAAAATTTGTATTCGAAATGAAAGAAAATTACTTTGTTTATGGGCTCACTTTACACTTCTTGGATATTCTTATTTTATCGCAAAAATTAAATTACTAATTTAGTTACAACACGACAGTGTCCATCACTGTAGAGGAACGGTTAACATGTTTGACCGTGAAATGAGTGGGCCTGGCTTCAAATCATGGTTGGAGAAAGTTACCTGGTTGAAGATTTTCCCTCAACCCATTAAGAGCAAATGCTGGGTAACTTTCGGCGCTGGACCCTGGACTCATTTTGCTGGCATTATCAGCTTCATCTCACTCATATGATAGATAAGCATTGCAGTTGAAAAAGTATCGTAAAATAAACCAAATTAAAAAACCACCACAGACTAATGACTACTGCTTCTTCACACATCTTAACACGCTGCCACGTTGTAAACATCACATAACCATAACTCTCACTTCAACATGTTTGCCTTTCCAGTATACCCCGTTGCTAGTTTCACCTTGAAATTAATATCATGAGTATGCCGGTATTTAGTAATTATATACTGAAAGTAACTTAAGATCTGGGCCTAAATTTTAGAGACAGGGAAAGGAAAACATCAAAACATTTTATGTGAAACTAAATGTTTCACAATAGCATACAATATAAAAAGTGAACTGTAAGTAATGTCATTAATTTCAGGGGATTATTCTTTCAGATGTTCCAAACAAAAAAGTGTAATACAATTTTGCCTTCCCCCCCCCCCCCCCGAGATAAAAATTGTTTTATATGAAACATTTCATAGTGTGTTTTGGTGAAGACATTGATTTACTGTAATTTCCAATATGCTCAGTCAATTTAAGACAGCATTGAAGATTTATCCTTCGAAGAGGTGGAAAAATTCAAATATCTTGGAGCAACAGTACAGTAACAAATATAAATGACACTCGGGAGGAAATTAAACGCAGAATAAATATGGGAAATGCCTGTTATTATTCGGTTGAGAAACTTTTGTCATCTAGTATGTTGTCAAAAAATCTGAAAGTTAGAATTTGTAAAACAGTTTTATTACCGGTTGTTCTGTATGGTTGTGAGACTTGGACTCTCACTTTGAGAGAGGAACAGAGATTAAGGGTGTTTGAGAATAAGGTTGTTAGGAAAATATTTGGGGCTAAGAGGGATGAAATTACAGAAGAATGGAGAAAGTTACACAACACAGAACTGCACGCATTGTATTCTTCACCTGACAATTAGGAACATTAAATCCAGACGTTTGAGGTGGGCAGGACATGTAGCATGTATGGGCGAATTCAGAAATGCATATAGAGTGTTAGTTGGGAGACCAGAGGGAATAAGACCTTTGGCGAGGCCGAGACATAGATGGGAGGATAATATTAAAATGAATTTGAGAGAGGTGGGATATGATGATAGAGACTGGATTAATCTTGCACAGGATAGGGACCGATGGTGGGCTTATGTGAGAGCAGCAATGAACCTGTGGGGTCCTTAAAAGCCATTTGTAAGTAAGTAAGTAAGAGTATTATGATAATAGATGATTGAAAAAATTAGTTTTGACCTTCAAATGTGCGGAAACTTGACCCAACAAATAACATTTTAAAATTCCTTTTCAGACAAATTTCTGCACATTTAAAGGACAAAAATTAAAATACTTTCAATCATTTATTATCATAATACACTGTTCTCTTGAACTGGCTGAGTGTATTGGGAATTAAATCAATGGCTTTCCCAAAACACACTATGAAATGTTGCATAGAAAATAATTTTTATCTCGAAAAAGACGCAAAAATGAACAAAATTATATCAAACCTTTTTGTTTGAAATATCTCAAAGAATAACCTCCTGAAATTAATCAAATTACGTACTGTTCACCCTGTATACATATCGAAAAAAAGTACCGTTAAGTAGTTTTCTTGTTATGAATCATCACTGTTGTTGGTTCACATAGTATTTGTTTAACCATAAAAAATGCGACAAAGAATAATTGTTTGTTTCTTTACGTAACTGAGTCATGGTTATAAATAAATACATAAGATCTCGTACAAATCTGAATATACATATCACATCATGAATTACAAACATTTGATGTTTAATATCTTCGTGTTCTTATAATTAATATCAGTACTCGATATATAGGCCTATTTCATCTAATCCGTCTTTCATAAAACTATATTTTCAACTCATAAACCGTCTGAAATAATCAGTGGAGAATTTAAATATCTTGTATTTTAAGCTACTAAAAATATGTAAATAACAATAATAGTTTCTTAGACATACCTGTACTCTTTTTTTCTAAGAAAGAGAACTGAGATGACTCACCTACTTTACAGAGCCACATTTCCACAGGACCTTCTAAAACAATTGGATTAGAGAATTCCACATATTCTCCATCAGCTGAATACATTCCTAGAGCTTCCATCCTGTTTGTTACTTGACTCTGTAAGAAAGGTATATACCATTACAATCCATAAAAGTGGTAATGTTAAAATAAAAGCGAAGTTATTGAGAGTCCTTAAAAATTCCGAGTTCATAGTGCTTTAAAAATTGATTATGATTACCGCTTCAAATTGAACTTGATACATACAGGATGCAAAAATGGTACATGAACAATACACGTCAAAGCTATAAATTACATATTTTGTCATAAGCGCCTGTAAAAAAAAGTTTCTTACAATTTTGTACATTATGTCATCTTCAACCACTCATGAAACTAAACAGTCTGCTAAGAAAGTTAAGTGTACATGCAGATTTAATCACAGTTAATCAAATGAAAGTTAAGCTGTTAGAATAACATGGTTTCGGATATCGTATGAAAACATGACTTGCCCAAGGAACTGAAACAAAAGGATGAAAATAATGAACAGTCCTCTAAAACGAAATCTTTAGATGTTGTACAAGAGTGCTCGCAAGCAAAATGAAGACAAGAAAGACACCAAAGCTGGACTCTACTGATGAAAAAAAACCAAAATATAAAAAGAACAGATTCAGAGAAAGGACAGCTTTACTTTCTGAAGGCAGTACAGGAGAATCAGCTAAACAGAAAAAGAAGTTTGGAAAGAGTTAGATAGGCCTAGTGATGGAATAATGAACTAGTGGAAGTTGTGTGATTTAACAGTGTTTTTATTATTATTATTATTATTATTATTATTATTATTATTATTATTATTGTTGTTGTTGTTGTTTAGTCAACTGTCCGAAGACAGGTTTGAACCTCATAAGTGACACCAATAAGGCATTATCATGAGGCAACTAGGCCAGAAGATAATGGGGTATGGTGGCTAGTTCCTTTCCTCCCTCCATTGCATACATTGCTGACTAGTAACATGTTACATTAATCAGACTTCAGATATACCGGTATACAAACAATAAATTGTTCTTCCTCTGACACATTTATCGTCTAGTGAGATCTACTGCCTGATAATTAATAGATGTACAGTCTTAGAAAAAAGTTCTGTCGCACAGATACTTTTTAAGTCCCAGAAATGAGGCAGTGTGCATGATCAAAGGACGAGCGAACTGGTTCACAAGACAAGGACTAGTTGAGGTAATAAAATTAGTTTTGTTTTGTTGTTCTGGGATTTAAAAGGTATCTGTGCGACAAAACTTTTTTCTAAGACTACATACCAACCAGAATCTAAATAAGAGGAAATTATTATTATTATCATCATCATCATCATCATCATCATCATCATCATCATCATCATTATTATTATTATTATTATTATTATTATTATTATTATTATTATTCCTTACAGGGGCAACAGTGATGATATGTATACTATCATTTATGTAAGTTCAAAAATAATATTTGATATTTGATATTTGATATATTTGGTCACAGCACTTCTTTACATGTAATGGTGTACCTCACATTTCTGTATCCGGTGCCACCATTAACACTTACATTAACACATATTTGCAGTACATGTCAACACAACTTCTACCAATTAAACTATGTACTTTTTTTTTATTATTACTTGTTCAATCTCCCTTTCAGTATTTCTCCTACATTTCGTTTGCTATTCTCTATTTGATCATTAATCGTAATATATCTAAATTTATATATGCCTTTCAAACCCCCTTTTTCCTCTAACTACTATTCACTAAGATTTCAATTTCACTTATTCTCTACAAATTATCATATTGAATTATTTGCCTTACTTGTTCTTTGACCTTTTCTCCTATCTGTCTCTTATATTCATTTACTGTTCCAACGTTCAAATGTCAGTACTAATTTTATGCTGTCACTTGTTCATTTCTTTTAACCCTTTTTCACTTTTCACTCATTCATATTTGCGCTCACTTTCAACTTTCTCTCTATTCCACTTACACCTAAACCTTTCACAATACTCTCACTTCCTATAAATCTTATATTTCTCTCTACACATCAGCTTATACACTTTCTCGCTCCCCTATACTTCTCTATCATTTACAATTACAATTACCCTTTACTAGCACTTTTTGATCATATCCCCACATTTATTAATCGTATCTATTAACATTGCTATATCCTCAGCTGTCGCAGGTTCTGACCTTTCTTTACTGCTTGTCTCTGCTTTATTTCTATCTCTGTCTTTCTTTCTATTTCCTTCTTCTTCTTCTTCTTCTATTCCTCTTTTATTCCCCCCACGCTTTCACTTCCACATCCTAGATTTCCACTCACACTCGCACCCTTAATCTTTTCACTACTTTCTTCCCTATCACTTCCTGACTCTTGGTTTCTCTTTTTATCCCCACTCGCCTTTTTTCTAACACCTGTGCTTCTTGTTCCGTTATTGTCAGCATTCCTTCTGGAGTGCGCTAACCTTATTGCCATCGTCAAGTTCAAAAATAATAATGTACGGTACCGTACCTAATGCTGAATAAATTTATATTAAGTAGGCCTAGTTCGAATTTTAAAAAATATTATCATTTTTAGCATTAATTCTTATTTTATAAGGAAAACCTATTAGGAAATAAATAGCAGCATTAATTGTAAATTAATATGATTTGTTCAAAGTTTGCATGCTACATTTCTTGACACAATAAGAGAGGCATATATTATTAGACTTAGAATTTGGGATACCATACTGATAAAATGTATCCCTCAAAGAAATATAATAATACGTTACTTTTTTATATGAGAAAGAAATATTTAAGTTTTTTACAATAAAGTTTACATCTATGCTTGTTTTTACTTACCTTCGTCATATTCAACTTGTTGATATTATCAAAACACTTTTTTAGATGTGGTTGTACATTCTCAGGCTTCCTTGATTGAGCAAGAACTTCCAGCATATCATCATTAGAGATAAAATAGAATCTAGGAAAGATACGTCTCTTTGTCTCTAGGTATGACTCCAATGCTCTTTGTATTTTTTCCAGTGTTTCATTCATTTTATTCAAATTCTCATATAACTCTAGAAAACAATTCATTAAAACATTAACAGGTTATGGATTACTCAAAAAATGGATAATACTGCGTGATTGTAGTCAAATTATGTGCCATAGTTGCAATATCTGTACATTAGCTAATTTAAATTTATTTTCTTCCCCTTTGTTCTCAAAATGTTTAAAGGATTGAACTGTTCATTGAATGCAGAACAATCACTCTGAAAAGTAAAATTTGCCACGTGTTAAGAAGATACAGGATGTTACCTTCGTAATAAACTAAATTTTTTAACAATTGATATTAGAGGAGAAAAATTCGCTCCAGCACCGGTGATCGAACCCAGGTCCTTGGTTCTATGTACCAAGCACTCTAACCACTGAGCTACGCCAAAGTTCAATCCACAGCACCAGATCGAAAAACACTAGCATGTAGTTGGACACATGTACCGGTATTAAGAAGTAAGTAAGCTGCATTTATTTATGAACATAATCACAAGTTAAATTCAAACACTTACTGGGATAATGAGTTGCACTAAGTGCTTTTCCATCTTTAAACATGCGACTTGTGATTTTCCTCCACTCAATTGTTACTTTATCAAAATCGTCAGATTCCTTCGGAAGCTGTTTCCTGATATCTTCACCCAAAAATATGTTCTGTAAATAGATAATTTTAGATGACATAATTATAAAATGTTAGGAAAAAATGTAATAAATTCATAAATATGCCTATAATATAATCAGAAACAAGATTAATACCTAAAAATAAAATTGACGAAGCCATGATTTGTAAAAATCTATAAATACTACTACTACTACTACTATTGTCGGTTATAGAGCATTTGTTCATTTTTTATGTCTGAAACTTAAGTGATAGAGGTACCCGTAGTCGAATTCAGAAAGGGACAATCTAATATCTTCCACATGTAGATGAAATCTGGTAACTAAATTCATAAAACAAAATGACTGCTTCGTGTCCGCCAAAATTTCAGACTTCAAGGTCAAAAGGTAAGCACTGGTATAGAATCTTCTTGAACCATTAATTTTAGTTATTTATAAAGTACTGTATTATGAGATTTATGAGTGCGAAAATGCAAAGTGCATTAGAAGTGCAAAATGTGGCTTCAAATATGTGACGAGAGAAATGAAAACATTGGAAAAATTTATCATACATAAGATTTTGTATACAATTCTTGGGCAAGGACAGATGTCACAATAAATTTCTACAGTGAATAACAAAGAAGCAATTGGCAGGAATTACAAAAAGAAGCACAGAAAATAGTAGCCATGTCTGACCCAGAAAGTGTCATAGTACTTTTATCATCATTACGAATCGATTTTAACGATTCGTTCACAATTCTTCTCAGTCTGAGATTCCAACTATTCTTTTGAATAGTCAACGAATGACTCACAAGACTCTTTCCTTTGCAAACCACGAGTAGAACAAAAACGTTCTACATCTCTCTCATAGATGGCATGCGAGGTGAGACAATGGATGGTCTCTTTCTGATTGGCTGAAACCATTCATAATGACCTCCATTAGTCTACAAAATTATGACTTTGAACTTGAATGTTGTTGCTTTCTAATGCCAGGCGTTTGACAATAAAGTCATTTGACCTCTTGCACTCCAATATTTTTCAAAGATATTATCATGACCAGCCAATGAAGCACAAATTTTGAGGTGTTCCGAATCCATTTCTTGGTTTGAGTTGCACAATGGGCAGTTAGGGGACTGATATATTCCAATTCTATGCAGGTGTTTAGCCAAACAATCATGGCCTGTTGCCAATCTAAATGCAGCTACAGACGATTTTCGTGGTAAATCGGGAATTAACTGTGGATTTTGATGCAGAGAGTTCCATTTTTTCCTTTGGGATTGTGTTATCAAATTTTGTTTGTTGAAGAATGTAGATTTAATAAATCTCTTCACAGAGTAATACGTAGATTTAGTAACAGGTCTGTAAGTAGCAGTGTTGCCCTTCTTTGCTAAAGCATCCGCATTCTCGTTTCCCAGGATTCCACAATGGGATGGTATCCATTGGAATACAATTCTTTTATTGAGTGATATTAATTGAGAGAGCATTTTAGTTATTTCTGCTGTTTGAGATGAAGGTGTGTGTTTAGAGACGATTGATATAATAGCTGCTTTGGAGTCTGACAATATAACTGCATTCCTAAATTTATTGATGTGGCATAGAAGATTCCTGAGACATTCACTTATTGCAATGATTTCACCATCAAAACTTGTTGTTCCATATCCTAGTGATCTATAAAGTGAGAAGAGACAGCACGTAACAACTGCACCGGCACCTTGTTCTCTGGAGATCAAGGATCCGTTGGTGTATAAATGAAGCCAGTTTTGAATGTACATTATGTTCTGGAAACATCATGATGTAGGATTAATTTTTTGTAAATAAGTCCTCGCTTGGAACGGAGAGCTCTGACTTGTCTGCCTGCTTAACACAAATTACAGCCAATTTTTTTCTCCTAAAATTAGGGTGCACGGATTATTTGATGGCGTGGAGTATTCGCGTATATACGGTATTATGTCGTCACATGAATGAAACTGAGTTTTCGAATCACGGGATATTTTTTATATTTATCGAATTTCATTTGCATTTTTATTGTGAAAGATAAACGTTTCTTACACTTTCGAACTTGGTACACATATTTCCCATTAAGAGATTCTACTTTCTGCGAAAAATAAAATCCATGCATGTCCTCCATTATAAAATTAAGAAATCCACTTGACTGACTAGCAGTCAGTTACAATAGCTGCAATAAATAGAAACTCCTTTCTTCCTCATCCTTTTAACCTGAGATAATGATACGGTAGTCAGTTTTTGAAACATTGTTTATTCTATATATCATCAGTAATGAAAAAAGTCCTATAAGCTTATAAATCTATGCTGAATAATCATATCCTCCAAACTTAAAAACATCTCACAGAGATATAATTAAGGTGATTTGATAAATATAATAAAGCACTTGGTTGAAGAGATTTAAGGATCTTACCTTGGGAATTGAAATTCTAGATCTAATTCAAAATTGGTATGAATCCCATAACAAAATTATCTGTTCAGTAATATTTCATTATATTATATTTGGATGTCAATTAATACTATTTTAGTGCATGTGACACTTACTTCCAAGTAAAGAAACTGTCTTTGTACAAGTAGTGTTAACTCAAGAACTTCCATGATAACAGAAAGAGCTCGTTCCCAGTAATCCACATCCTTCATAAATGGTTCGACAAATCTGTTTATAAAAGAAATAATGTGTTATTAACAGTCACAAAAGCATATACACAAGTATTATGTAACAATATCTACTGTAGAAATTCTACAATTACCGTACAGTGAAATTATTGGCACATACAGAATTGTTTTATTACAAAAAGATATTGCCGATAGTTCCCTTACTTTCGCCCATATAATTTCTTAATCCAATTGTTTGTAATGTTTAACTTTTGATAAAGGGTTGACTTAAACACAAAAAATTAATTTCGTGAAAGCGACATACACCTTCACACGGTATGTTTTACGCGTGATACACACACACACACACACACGCACGCAAGCACGTGCATCTGTGTGTCTACAGAAACTTGAATAAAGCATTTTAGTTGTGAAATTCTTTATGCAGTGAACATCCCAAAATCCATGATACATGAATTAGCCATGGATCACACAGAATATGCAGTCCTATCTAACTAAAAAAATATGCTTTTTTAAATCAATGCCAAATTGAACAAATTAATTATTGACAGACATTAAATATCGGTACATCGAGAAAATAACAATGTGAGCCTGTACTTGAGCCATCAGTTAGGGTAAAGGTTGGTAATATTGTGATACAAGTAATATTGTGATAGTTCTTTTTCAGAATTTATTACAGTTTACGTAGTGAGAGAAGGACTGGTTTTGTGCAGAAAATTGTCTATGAACATTCACTTAATACGTTGATGCAAAAAAACCGATCTTCCTCTCGCTCAGTAAAATTGTAACAAATTCTCAAAAAGAACATCACAATATTACTCATATAACAACATTACCAACCTTTACTCAATAGAATAACCTAAGAGGTCCACACCTGTGGAGTAACGGTCAGCGCGTCTGGCCACGAAACCAGGTGGCCCGGGTTAGAATCCTGGTCGGGGCAAGTTACCTGGTTGAGGTTTTTTTTCGGGGTTTTCCCTCAACCCAATACGAGCAAATGCTGGGTAACTTTCGGTGCTGGACCCCGGACTCATTTCACCAACATTATCACCTTCAGTTCATTCAGATGCTAAATAACCTAGATGTTGATATAGTGTCGTAAAATAACCAAATAAAATAAAATAAAAAATAACCTAAGAGTATGCGTAATACAAAAGATCTGATAATTGTACAATTCTATTGCCAAAGTGAATGTTCAATTTGCTCTTGGTGATTTTCATTTTCAAAAATGAAAGTGCAGGTATACTGTATATCCACATAGAAAAAAATCCTGCCCAAATTCAACCTCGCAAATTTCAAGCGCAATAATTAACAATAGGTTCTTAATATAAACAACAACCAAATTTCTTGGCTTACAAGTCGATAATGTGTTAAATTGGAAAAACCATATTAAAGAAATTACCCCCCAAACTAAATTCAGCATGTTTTGCTATTAGATCTATACAAGAGATAGTAAATATCAATACCTTAAAAACAATACACTTTACATAATTACTTTCACTCAATAATGAGTTTTGGAATAATGTTCTGAGGAAATTCTGTGGATATTAACAGTATATTCCTACTACAAAAAAGAGTACTGGTAATTAGAATAATAATGGGTGCCAAATCTAGGGAATCGTGTTGGACCATTTTCAAAAAACTATAAATAATGCTCATGGCTTGTCAGTATATATTTTTATTAATAAACTCCCTCGTATGTAATCGTGAAAACTTTGTAACTAATTCAGCAGTTCATAGCATAAATACTCGTCAAAAAAATTACTTTCATACTCCATCAGAAAATCTATCGTGCTGTCAAAAAGAAGTGTGTTACAGGGCGGTAAAGATTTTTAATAGCCTTCCTATGGATATAAAAAATCAAACTCAAAACATAATTAAGATCATTTAGTGTCAAATTAAAGAAGTATCTAATTTTTCACGCCTTCTATTCTGTAGATGAATTTATGATATTTAACAACAATCCATGAATATTTCTGTCTTATATTAAGTATTGGTACTAAACTTTTGTGTTGTACTAGTAGACTATATTGTAAAACTCTTCTATATGTATTTCAACCAGACTATACTATAATTAAGACTTTATAGTACCTACTATAAAGTTTTTTTTTTTACGTGTTCCATATTCTAGCTGTGAAGCGATGTATGAATACCATGGAATGTAAATAAATTAAATACAAAACGCACTAAAAACAAACCTCGCTGATCAAAATATAATGTAGATGTTTTCAGAGGACAAAAAATTTATGTGGTCTCAAAAGGTGGACAGAAGGCGGGTGGACAAATATTCCATTGACAAGAAGAAAAGTGAATGAAAATATGTTGTTGTTGTTGTATTCTAATGCCAGGCGTTTGACAATAAAGTCATTTGACCTCTTGCACTCCAATATTTTTCAAATATAAATGAAAATATAAAGTGGTCAAAATGATGTTGGATGAAATACGTAGAGTTATCGTCTGTTCTGTAGTTTTCTTATTTAAATTCATGAATGTTATCAGAACAATAATTATCGCTACTTTGACGCGATATTTTTGTTAGTCAATTTGACTTTGCATTTTTGTAATTCACTTTGACTCTAGTACATTAAATAGACTTTATTTAAGATTTGTAAGAAACTACGAGTCTGTTTTATTATAACTAGATTATTTTTAAACCTTCTAATGGCTTAAACTTACTTTGTTGACTTCATCGCCCCTAATTGCATCTGATGATCTTCTAGAGTTTGGAAGATCTCTTCTACAGTCTTCAGTCTATATATGCCTTGTCTGTGTGGAATCATCTCTACAGGCATGTTATTCCAAACTTCAGCAATTTGTTTCAATCCCTGCAAAGTATAAATACACAATATATTTAATATAATAATAACCAGCATAACCATCAATGAAGAAATGTTGAAAATAAGTTCTGAACCAGTGAATCCAGAGCCTACAATATCTGATGAAGCAACTGCTGAGGAACTCACACCTGTGGAGTAACGGTCAGCGCGTCTGGCCGTGAAACCAGTGGCCCGGGTTTGAATCCTGGTCGGGGCAAGTTACCTGGTTGAGGTTTTTCTGGGGTTTTCCCTCGACCCAATACAAGCAAATTCTGGGTAACTTTCGGTGCTGGACCCCAGATTCATTTCACCGGCATTATCATCTTCATTTCATTCTGACGCTAAATAACCTGAGATGTTGATACAGCGTCGTAAAATAACTCAATAAAAAAAACTACTGAGGAAGATATTTGTTTTCAAGTATATAACTAACTATGGTGTTCTTCAAAATGACAAGAGAAAAGGTGTTTATTATTTTTAAGATTTATTCCTCTTACTATTAGTGTTGTTATTTATTACATTTGTAGCATTTATTGTGAAGAAAATTTACTTTCAGTTTTTCTAGCTCAAAAAGTATTTAATTTTGAGAAGATGAAAACTAAGAGTTACGTTATTATTATTATTATTATTATTATTATTATTATTATTATTACTGTTATTATCTGCTTGTATTCTCATTTTTATTATTAATATTTGTGTCAAGAATCTTTTTAATTTGATAATAAAACCAATTAATCCAATAAAACATGATAAAAAACCATTTCAAACAGCATTCTGGTTTAAAACCAATAAATCCGATCCTGTTTAAAACTTACCAACATCTCCAGTGCGACATTTCACTGCAGAAAGATATTCAAGAGATCAACTATATCACAAAGATTCACCAAATTATGACACTGTTAACAGTCAGAGGTAATGTGAGTGCTAATACTTTTTCTACATTCACGCTCCACCATTGAAGAAAACAGTCTCACAATTCCTAAGGTTGAGCGCCATTGCATATTTTTCATTTTCAATAAAGATCCACTATTAATTTTCTTTTATACTAATCATTATCAAATAAACTGATTCGTAGATACTGAATATGAACAAGATATTCTAAAAGCAGATAAAAACTTGCACAAATGTTGACTGATTTAGTCTTTATCAAAACCCTAAAACCTAACGAAGAGTTAATGAAGTATGCCTTATACATGGTCTCGTCTCAGAAATGAAATTAAACTCTGTCTGACTATCAAAATTTCTGGAAGGTCATAGATAAGTATATACAGATGCACTGGAAATCAACAAACAACTAACGATTCTTCTCCTGCCTTCAGAAGATAACTTGAAATGCAGCATACAGAAAGAAAGTTACAAACCATTTCTATAGCCAATTCCATTGTAGCTGCATTTGAAATTTCATTTATTTCTTCTGCAAAATCTTGCATTTTCATTTCCATGATGGCATCCAATGTAAATTCGGGAGAATCCTGGTCAAAGTCCCTGTAAAAAAGTAAAGAGGCAATGTAAATATTGATTACTGTACTAACATTATATTGGTTGAATGTCCTAATTTTATTGAAACGCAAAAACAGTTTCAAGTTATTTTTAATTAAAATAAGATAGCCTACAGAGCATTACAGAAATTCAATTGAGGTGCGAAGAAGTGCCAAGTGGCAGTATTAATTTTACTTATCGATTTCGATGTGAAAACATTTTAACATTCGCCAAACAAAGTTGCATTAGGTTTAAAAACTATCATTTCAGACATCATATTTCTTAACATACTTACAGATTAATTTATATAGTTATAACCTCAATAAGGAGGCTGTTCAGTAATATTTATATGAAACAGTGAGTCAAAGTCAGGATAGGAGAAGAAATGTCTGAAGGAAGTGAAATAGGGAGAGGAGTACGACAAGAACACCCTTTATCACCTACCATGTTCAACATCTACTTGGAGGATTTAGTGAAGAACTGTTTTCGGAGGAAGAAGATTTGCTGATGATATGGTGATGTTAGCCGAAGAAGAGATATGCTAGGAGCTAAATGACATCTGTGAGCAGTATGGAATGAAGATAAATACAAACAAGGTGAAGACCATGGTTGTCGGAAGAAAAATGAAGAAGGTAAACTGTGAATTCTAAATGAGGCAATAAAGCAAGTGGACAGCTTCAAATACTAGGGGTATACTATAAGCAGTAACATGAACTGCTGCCAGGAAGTCAAAAGGAGGATAGCAATGGCAAAGGAAGCTTTTAATAGAAAAAGGCGCATCTTTTGCGGACTTCTGAAAAAAGAACTAAGGAAGAGACTAGTGAAATGCTTTGTGTGGCATTTTATGGGGCAGAAACATGGACATTACGGCAAAGTGAAGAGAACGAATAGAAGTATTTGAAATGCGGATATGGAGATGGATGGAGTATGTGAAATGGACAGACAGAATAAGAAATGAAGCTATGTTGGAAACAGTGGATGAAGAAAGAATGATGTTGAAACCAAGAGGAGTAGAAATATTTCTACTCCTCTTGGTTGAAACTGATCAGGAAGAGGAAAAGGAATTGGTTGGGTCACTAGCTGAGAAGAAACTGGCTGCTGAAGGATGCACTGGAAGGAATGGTGAACGGGAGAAGAAGACATCAGATGATAGATGACATTAAGATATATGGATCATATGCGGAGACTAAGAGGAAGGCATAAAATAGGAAATAGGAAAGATTGGAGAATGCTGGGTTTGCAGTGAAAGACCTGCCACTTGGCAGAACACTATATGTGTGTGTGCGTGCGTGCGTGTGTATGTGTGTGTGTGCACGAGACATGAAAGAAAAGAGAAAATGAAAGAGAATTTGCAACCCTATCGATGATTGAATGAAATTTTTTTAGTATTTCAAAATGCCTTAATTTTTTTAACATGTTGCTCAGTAAAATAGAAGTTTTTTAAAAAAGCAAGACTCCAGCTGTATCCACCATTGTGAAGTAATGATTAGCATGTCTGACTGTGAAACGAGCGGGCCTGGGTTCAAAGCCTGATTGGGACAAGTTACGTGGTTGGAGTTTTTTCTGAGGTTTTCCCCCTGAACCAATTCAAGCAGAAATACTGCGTAACTTTTGACGTAGGGCCTCATTTTGCCTTCATTAATTTAAATTTCATATATCATTTTTCAATAGTTCCAGTTCGACCAAGGATGTATGATGTAGTACCATGACTTGCGTACAGATGGGATCTATCTGTGGAAGCTGCAGAAATTCAAGGGGTATGGAGGGACTCTCGTAGTAGAGTCAGTTGGAACTCGGCAATATGAGCTGATGGCACCAAACAGTGAATCACGATACTAGTACTTGAATATGGTCCTATGGACTAAAACAAACATTCCTATCAATCTTTGCAATAAGTGAATGTCTCAGGAATCTTCTATGCCACATCAATAAATTTAGGAATGCAGTTATATTGTCAGACTCCAAAGCAGCTATTCTATCAATCGTCTCGAAACACACACCTTCATCTCAAACAGCAGAAATAACTAAAATGCTCTCTCAATTAATATCACTCAATAAAAGAATTGTATTCCAATGGATACCATCCCATTGTGGAATCCTGGGAAACGAGAATGCGGATGCTTTAGCAAAGAAGGGCAACACTGCTACTTACAGACCTGTTACTAAATCTACGTATTACTCTGTGAAAAGATTTATTAAATCTACATACTTAGACTTCAACAAACAAAATTTGATAACACAATCTCAAGGGAAAAAATGGAACTCTCTGCATCAAAATTCACAGTTAATTCCCGATTTACCACGAAAATCGTCTGTAGCTGCATTTAGATTGGCAACAGGCCATGACTGTTTGGCTAAACACCTGCATAGAATTGGAATGGAATATATCAGTCCCCTAACTGCCCATTGTGCAACTCAAACCAAGAAATGGATTCGGAACACCTCAAAATCTGTGCTTCAGTGGCTGGTCATGATAATATCTTTGAAAAATATTGGAGTGCAAGAGGTCAAATGACTTTATTGTCAAACGCCTGGCATTAGAAAACAACAACAACAACAACAACATTCCTATCAAAGAAGGTAAGCACATTAGGCCTCAGATTGCTGTGCAAGCCTTCAAGTCCTCCTCCATAATAAAAAAGGCCCTACTGGAAAAGGCTATAACACCGAGGTAATGGTTAGGTAATATTTGAAGTAAGTAAAATAATACCGGTAGCCGGGTAGCTCAATTGGTAGAGCAGCTGGCTACGGACTGGAAGGTCTGGGGTTCTATCCCAGGTGGTGGCAGGATTTTTTCTCGTTACCAAACTTTCAGAACGGCCCCGAGGTTCACTCAGCCTCCTATAAAATTGAGTACCGGGTCTTTCCTGGGGGTAAAAGGCGGTCAGAGCGTGGTGCCGACCACACCACCTCATTCTAGTGCCGAGGTCATGGAAAGCATGGGGCTCTACCTCCATGCCCCCCAAGTGCCTTCATGGCATGTTACAGGGATACTTTTACCTTTTTTACTAGTATTTGAAATAATTCGTTATTCATGTCTGTTTACATATAAATACACAGTACAGGCAAAACATGCTACAACATGTCTGTTGTGAAATAGCAAAACTATTGTTGGCAATGATACACCATGTCATGGTATAGTTACTGAACTAACACTGAGAGCTACAATACAGCACTGCACCAAACGTTAGACATGCCAATCAAATTATGAGAAACGATATTATTCATCACTGACACTGACTAAATTTCACGGAAATGAATGGACATGGCACTGGTATGTGTAAATGGACCTTTAGCCAAACAGCTAGTGTGTTGTCTTTTCACTTTGGTAACAATTATTCGAAACATTCAAACAGCTGTATTTCCAATATCTTTACACCCATTGAAAATTGGACGCGTTTATATGAACCTTTTTACTCTGAATATATTATTCCATACTACCACCTACTAAAATATTTACTGTTATTCATGAAACATCCTGTATATTAATGAAAAGATTAATGTTGAGTCATTGAACATTGCTATCACCTGTCAATTGTCTTTTTGACTCTTTCCCAGTGTCTAGGCCTCATTGCTGAGTTCTTCAGGTCTGAAATCAGTGGTAGCGTTCGTCTAAATGCATCGACCCTCAAGCGAGTATTTTCCACAATTTCCCAGTTCTTATCTTTCAGTTCACGAGATAAGCGGGTTAGTTTACGGAACAGAGTTTGTGCCTGTTAAGAAAAATAATATTAGTAGTTAGTTACATTATATTGCACTTATTAACAATACTGTACTAACAAAAACTTTTACATAAATAAAAAAAAAAAACACTTTCATGAAATTTTAACGTCTTATCTTCTAAAATCATCTTATTGGTATTCTTTTTTCAGTTGAAACTTCGATTGGTTATTTCGTTACACGTAAGAAAATCATGAAATTATTAAATAATTATAAAGATGGTTATAGCTAGAAACGAGTAAAGCTTACAAATTATAAATGGCCTCCAATTAGGCCTACTATTAATAATTATTTTACTTCCAATGTATGTTAAGATAAAGTTACAATACCTCCAAATCCTTAAGCTGCATTAAAAAGATATGTATATTAAATTTATTTTACAAAATATGTACCAGGCAAGCACACATATATGCAAACACACACATGTGCACACATACATGTCTATGGAAGGTAACAACTATATATCTTGAACTATCACTATCTTGATACCACATTCTCAGTTGTACAAAAATTCGATAGCTGAAGCTTCTAAACTTCATATCGTCGCCTGAATGCAAGAACTAGGTAACTTGATTTTTCATATTTTGTGACATCGCCTATTTACTTATTTATTGCACTAAGGAATATATCTCGTTTTCTTTTACCTATTTGTTATATTGGAAAATAGATGTCGCTGGTATCGTTCGATCAGTTACCTAGATCCTGGATTACATTTTGTGGGATTTTTGCTATGCTATAAAAGCGGTAACTAAAAAACGCAAATTTCGAGTTACCTAGTTCTTGCATTCAGGCGACGATATAATGTAACCAATTCCTTGTTGTTAATGTTATGTTTTATTTAACGACGCTCGCAACTGCAGAGGTTATATCAGCGTCGCCGGATGTGCCGGAATTTTGTCCTGCAGGAGTTCTTTTACATGCCAGTAAATCTACTGACATGAGCCTGTCGCATTTAAGCACACTTAAATGCCATCGACCTGGCCCGGGATCGAACCCGCAACCTTGGGCATAGAAGGCCAGCGCTATACCAACTCGCCAACCAGGTCGACCCAATTCCTTGTTGTAAAATTACGTACCAGTACCCATTAACATAGTAATTGCTTAAATTTTTTAAGCTCAATGATTCTGAGCACCGTCCATCTTAAATTTCAGTCTGTATGAATGTGATCTACACAGTGACTTTTTGTGTTAATTTTAATTTTATATACAGTAGTACTGGTACTCTAATACACTAGACTCTCGTTAATCCGGCCCTTAGTAATCCACCTCCTTCTAGTGCACTTCCTGTCAATTTTACTGTAATAGTTTTCTTGGAAACTTTCACTGCTGCCATGTGTTATACTGCATTACTTATACACACGTACATACTTACATATTATACAAGCGCCTGTAGAATATTCTAGTTTCGATTTTAAAATGGCTTAAATTCAATAAAAAATGGTTAGATTTTAATCTGCTAGCACTCAACGTAGATAAAAACAACTTTCATTCCTTTTCTTTAAATAAAACAGGCCTCCCTACAATGGAAAACAACTATAATTTAAAAATTCATAGCAATAGCTGTACAAATATCTATAATAATTGCAATTGTCCTAAACTACGCCCATCAACCCACCTGAAATATTTAGGTATCTTCATCGATCAAAACTTAAAATGGAATTTTCATATTAACTACTTATGTCTTAAATTACGTAAAACTCTATACAAATTTGTTCAACTGCGTCGCTTTATGCCAGTAAAACTATTGAGAACAATAATTTTAGCCCTAATTCAGTCTATAATACAGTATGGAATTATAGGATGGGGTGGATTATCACAGAGTACCATTCGCCCATTAATATTACTACATAAAAGAATTATTAAAATATGTTTAAGGAGAAAACTTGATCATCCAACTCATCTCATATATAAAGAATTTAATGTTTTAAATATCAAGCAAATTTATATGTATACTATTTTGAATCACTACCATAAATATCAAGCTAAATTCATATCATCCGATCATGGCCACAACACAAGAAGATACAATATTTCGCTCCCTCATTGAACCAAAATGTAAGACTGAAGCAGGTCTAAGGCATAATTCTAATTACAGTCCAAGATTATATAATGATTTTATAAAGGGGAATCCTAAATTAAAATTATTAAACAATACATTATTCAAAAAACAAGTGCTTGAACTATTTCTGAAATTATAATCATGTAAATTCTTATTCTTTATTTTTTTTTCTGTCACTTTAACAATGTTGTATTCTTAATTTAGTATGTTTATGTATAGGCTATGGTACCGTTTTGTTTGTTTGTTTTTGTTTTTTTTTCTCTTATTCTTTTTAAACTTTATGTGTAATTACATTTAACAGTTTTAATCAGATTATTATTATTATTATTATTATTATTATTATTATTGTTTATTACTATTATTATTTTTTTTTCCTTCTACCCAGTTTTCATTATTGGTCACACCCGACCTCAAGCATCTTGCTTTTTCGGGTGTGGCCCAGTTACCTTGTATTTATACAATAATTTGAAATATGTAGACTACTTGACTATGAGATTTTTAATCAATTTCGAATTTTGAAGAATATTCATATACGAGTATTACAATAGTATTGTAAAATCTTTGTTATTGTATGTAATTTTTGCTTGCAACAAAAATCTTGTAATCTAATCTAAGTGAAGTGGTTGGCGCAGTTTATAGCATTAAATTTAATGATATTTTTAAGGACACTCAATAATCTGGCACTCTTGCTAATCCGACACCCCTCAGTGCAAGGAATGGCTGGATTAGCAAGAGTATACTGTACTACTCACCACATCAGTTACAAATATATAATAGTTATAACAATTTAAAATCTTTAATGCAAAGTGCAGTGAAATTAATTGTGGATATATTTTTTTTCATTATGTTGAACTAGTACCGGTACAGATATTAATTTTAATTTATCTAGAGTTTTCAAACTAACCTTATCCTCCATTTCCTTGGTCTGAATAGTCCAAAACTCTCCGGATTTGTACGTTTCCCAAGCTGTGTCCCATTCAAGCGTCAATTCCCATACAAGCTCGAGAACTGCAAGCTCCTGCATATAGGAAAAAAAAAACATGTTTCCTTTAGTTTCCAATACAGAGATCTCACATTTTAATTCATTTTTAAGAGGTCTGAAGAAATTTTATGCTATTAATGACGTTACAGTTACTTTGTAACGTACTGTGAAGCTGCAAAAGAATCTACATATAGACACACACACTCACACACACACACACACACACACACACACACAGAGGGTGAACCATAAGTAATATAATTAATTTCAGGGGATTATTCTCTGAGATATTTCAAACAAAAAAATTTAATACATTTTTGCTCGTTTGTACTTCCTTTGCGAGAAAAAAAATAGTTTTTGTATGAAGCATTTCATAGCGTGTCTTGGGAAAATGATTGATTTAATTCGCAGTAATTATGCTCAATCAATTTAAGAGAGCAGTTTATTATGAATGATAATAAATGATTAAAGAATTTTAGTTTTGTCCTTTAAATGTGCAGAAATTTGATCTGAACAAATGTAACATTTTAAATTCCTTTTCAGAACGAAAAGTTACATTTGATCAGATCAAATTATATTCATCCATGGTACAGAGTTATTACTCTTAAATATTTACTTCATTAGTCGATATTTGAAATCGATTAGCCATTGTGATGTCTAGCTATATTATTAGAAAATACAGTATAACGTAATTTTTCTACAAAATGTGTAGGTATTTTCGTGAAAATATTTGAACAAATATGTGCAGCAATCACAATAGTTTCTGAATGCTTAGTGTACTAAATAAACAAGGTGTACTGTAAAGAGGGGTGACTTTGAACGCCGAGGTGACTTTGAACAGTAATTTAGCGCCTTTCTAAATTAAATGCTGTACCCAATTGCGATAAAACTGTTTAAGTTGTCAATAAACTAGTTCAGTTCTTTCGCAATAGGGTGCAGCATTTAATTTAGAAAGGCGCTAAATTACTGTTCAAAGTCACCTCGGCGTTCAAAGTCACCCCTCTTTACAGTACCTTCTTTGTAACTCACATACTTTAATATTCTTTTAATTAATGATGTATTTCATATGAGGTGGAGTTTGAAATGCCTTAAGTTCCTTCACTTTTTATATACGAACATCAAAATATCTCGTATAACCACATATGTCTGCAAAAACTTGAAAAAAATTTGGTCTATATTTTATGAAACAATTTTTTAAAAATATGTTAACAAAAGAAATATGACATAAAGTTACCGAAGCATTCTTGAAACGAAGTACCGAAACAAACCTGTTCAAGTCTTGCAAGTTCTGCTGATTCTGGAAGAGAGATGCTGAAGATTCCAAGATCATTTCTAAGTTGGCCTTCTCGTTTTCTTAATTCTTTCAGCTGTTCTCGCATATTACCCAAGTATCCTAAAGCCTCTGAAAATAAAAAAAAAAGAATCCATCATTACCCTTCTTTTACACTAAAATTATTTATGTGACAGAATATTACAACTGTCGAGATAAAACACACATTACTAAAAATTTAATAAGATTTGTATTTTAGATTTACCAACACAGTCAAAAGGGTTGGCAATCAGGACTAATGCTTCAGGTCTGCACTTACATGTGGTTCGAATCTCGCTTGTACTAATTACATAATTATGTTTTTAAGAGGTTTTCCAAGCTGTTATCTCGCCAAAATACCATCTCCCTATCACCAATTCCATCAACACTAGCTAACCATACAGTTAATAGTGTTGATAAAATACCGATTGGATAAACTGAACTTAATAAACTACATTTTTTTTAACATAAACTAATTAAAGAATTAATAAACATATCAAAAATAACTTTAAAAAAATTGGAACGACCATTTAGCAAGAATGAATTCTGGAAGAATGTTCAAAATAATTTTTAAGTACCAACCAAGCGAAAAATAAGTTTAAGAATAGACCTAATCCCCAGAAGATCAAAGGATTTTATATTACCTATATTATATTATCTGTAATGTATCTACACAGGCTTAACACTGAACAGGAAAAAGAACAAAATTGAAGGTTTAATTATTCAATTATATTCCAAATCAAATTTTTTTAGTAGGTTATTTTACGATGCTTTATCAACATCTAGCGTATGAATGAGATGAAGATGATAATGCCGGTGAAATGAGTCCGGGTCCAACACCGAAAGTTACCCAGCATTTGCTCATATTGGGTTGAGGAAAAACACCGGAAAAAACCTCAACCAGGTAACTTGCCCCAACCGGGAATCAAACTCAGGCCACCTGGTTTCGCGGCCAGACGTGCTAGCTGTTACTCCACAGGTGTGGACTCAAATCAATTTCTAAACATAACATTCCTCTCAACTGTTTTAAATATAATCGTGTTTGAAACTTATTAATGTCGATCAGTGATAGTTATAGAATTGTCATAGGACTCAGTTATGAAAAATTAAAAATTCCAAATAAAAACGGTCGAAATTAGAATATGAAATCACACATAGTGATAACATGTGCTTACCTTACTGTACTTTATTGAACTGACATTCCATTGAAGAAGCAACTTAAATTATTTCCACACGGAGATCAGTACCTCAAAGTGCTCATCCAGCATCCATCGCTGATGTCAATTTGTACACTGGCAATTTCTTTTACCAGAACGTATTTATAATTACTTTGTCATTGAAAAAATAAGAATATGCGACAAATACCAGTAGAGACTCTTATTAATATTCAGTTTTGACCATATTTTCTCTGATAGCATTAAATTTGAGACAGGGTCTAGTCTTGTAATTGATATTCAAAATGAGATTTAACTACAATATTAATTTTGGTATTTTAGTTCTTACTCTGCTTACAGTCGAAGTAACTGGCAATTTAATGCCCTCTCTATGTGCCAGAGAATATAATACTTCTTCATGGGTAGGTTATAAAAAGATGACAATGGAAATTTAGCAGAATGATAGAAATAAAAATGGGAGATCCCCGAGAAACTTGTTTCAGATACTGTCTCTGTCCAACACAAATTATATGGGCTAGCCTGGATTTGAATCCAAATCTCTGCAGTTATACAAACCGATTAGATTAATGAAAACTACGGAAAATATCCATGTCTGTAATTTTTTTATACTCTGAGTAAATCCTTCTTCAAAATCGATGTTACAGATCTGTGGACCACTTATTATTATTGTTATGTTCCAGCTATCAACTAAATTTTTTAAATAACTCTTCCCATAGTAGAAAAAATCTTCATATACTATTCACTTAGAAGATCACATAATTTTTCTCTCTCTTACTAATTATTTACTACATATTATTTATCTTCAAAATAAATTCAGAGTTTTAAATTAATTTGATGAAAAGTTTTAGTAAAATCTTAACACAATAGGACATAGCAGAAGTGAATTCACATATGGAAGTGGCAATGAGATGTCTTCTTCTTCTTCTTCAGTTTTCCCTTATGCCTTTTCTGGCGTTGGGTTCACTCAGTCAGGGTATGACAATCATTTAAAAAATTCGAGAGATTTTTTTGCCTCTCCTCCCTTTGTAAGGAAGGTCTCCAAAGAGGGAGAGGTGGGGATTATCAAATGTGGTAACCATGTCCATCTCCTCTTCCTTCATACATAAATATGATAATTGAAGCGTCGGCTGGAACAACGTTATAAGTTACATTTGGTAAAATTTACTGGAGTTGCAAAAATGTGTACATGTACAGCGTTGTTCTTACAGGGTAGCAAACTTTTGAGTGGACAAATTTCACGTACTGCATTGATGGACAGTTGCAAGCGAAAGAGTATAGCAAGGTAACATGATATACAACATTATTGCACGGAAACACGCCGAATGAAAATTTTGTAACTTACAACATTGTTCTAGCCGACGCTTCAATTATATGAATATGTCATTGGGCCATACTATGGTTGTTAACTTACAAACAAAGTAAATCGAATTGGTACCTATAGCTGTCCAGTCAGATGAAAATGGCCCATTTGCAAGAAAACCTTCCAGAAGGGAAACTGTCTCCTTCTTAAGCTCCTCTGCTGAGTCCAAAAGACCGGTTCGGAATCTCTCCTGTTAAGAAAAATTCTGTATATTTTTAAGAGCTTCTGGCATTTGGGAATTGCATTAAGAAAAGTATTTCTAGAATATTAGAGTCTTCTATAAGATACAGTAATGACTCTAACTCTATTATGCAGATAAAACTGAGATTAACTGGTTGTGCAAGAGAGGCAATGTGATTTGGTATTCTGTTCGATTTCTGTAATTTATTACAGTTATTGCGACTAATATTGTTATAGGTACTTCATTTTCTATGTAAATACCAGCACAATTGTACATTATAACAAAGACACTCCATATATTTTCAATCACAGTCTATTCTGTGTTAACTTTCTAGAAATTAAAATGTTGATGCATTCATCTTAATAAGTGTATGTTGGATGCAGTCTCAGTATTAATAATAATTCTTGAGTGTAAAATTAACTCCATGAATTTGTACTAAATTGGAATAGGTTTAACTGCTTTAGAAGTTCAGAGTCACTTTTTTCCAGTAATTATAACGTAATTAAAATTGTAAGACGTAATGCATATTGCCAAAAATGTCACTTTTTTGTTGGCATTAAAGTCTTTATTCAGTGAATGGCACCGTTGCTATATTTTATTTTGTTTAAAAAGTAACAAGTAATTTAAGAAAATGAGGAGTCCATGTTGAATCTTTCGTACACTACTTTTAACACTTGAATATAAATAATTGATTAAATGGTGATCTTACTCGTGTTAATTATGTAAGCATGTGCGGCTAGTAGGCGTTAAGTAGCACCGAAACAGCAGTAAGCCGCACATGCTTACATAATTAACACGAGTAAGATCGCCATTTAATCAATTATTTAAAATGAGGAGCCACGTGTATGGCCTATGACTCTTGTCAAATGCCTCTACAATAAACAAATAACATGTTCATTACACAACAGTTGAAATATTTCACTCCTTGCTATAGAATTAATTAACGTTGTCTTTTTTCAGAAAGGAAGTAAAGATTTCCATTCTGTACAAAGGTTTTTGGAATATAAAATAAACCCTTCACTTAGTAGGAAACATATACAGATATTGTCACATGTCGGTTTTAGACCAAATTTTAGTTGGAATGTGTTGTGACAAGAAATTAATCCTTCAAAATAAAGGCCATTAGATTCCATGCCCTTGAGCCACCTTCCAGCGAGGTTCATTATTGTGTGATGGTACTAGTTTCTGTTCTTTTATGCAAATAATTCAGTGATACCCATTTCAACGGCTTCTGAGCGCTCAGTGCGCATAGCTGAGAGGTTCTGGGTTCCATTCCCGGTGTGGAAACGAATCTTTCTCAAATTAATAGATATTTACAGTGTGGCTACTTATAGCCATTGATTATTCAATGAGGATGGCGAGACCTCATGTAAGAATATATATGTATGTAATAATTCATTCATTCATAGTGTTCTGCCCAAGGGCAGGTCTTTCACTGCAAACCAAGCTTTCTCCAATCTTTTCTATTTTCTGCCTTCCTCTTTGTCTCCGCATATGATCCACATATCTTAATGTCGTCTATCATCTGATTTCTTCTTCTGCCCGAACTCTTCTCGCATTCACCATTCCTTCCAGTGCATCCTTCAGTAGGCAGTTTCTTCGCAGCCAGTGACCCAACCAATTCCTTTTCCTCTTCCTGATCAATTTCAGCATCATTCTTTCTTCACCCACACTTTCTAAAACATTATAGTTCATTTCTTATCCTGTCTATCCATTTCCCATGCTCCAGCCTTCTCCACATCCACATTTCAAATGCTTTTATTCGCTTCTCTTCACTTCGTCGTAATGCCAATGTTTCTGCACCACAAAATGCCACACTTCACACAAAGAACTTCACTAGTCTCTTCCTTAGTTCTTTTTCCAGAGGTCCCCAGAAGGTGCTCCTTTTTCTATTAAAAGCTTCCTTTGCCATTGGTATTCTCTTTTTGACTTCCTAGCAACAGCTCATGTTATTGCTTACAGTACACCTCAAGTATTTGAAACTGTCCACTTGCTCTACTGCCTCATTTAGAATTCGCAAGTTTACCTTCTTTATTTTTCTTCCTAAGACCATGGTCTTCGTCTTATTTGCATTTATCTTCATCCTATACTCCTCACAGCTGTCACTTAGCTCCATTAGCATATCCCTTAGTATCATCTCCTCTTCTGCTAACAACACCATATCATCAGCAAAACTTATGCACTTTATTCTTCTTCCTCCTACTATCATCCCTCCCATGTTCTGGAAACAGTTCTTTACTAAATTCTCCAAGTAGATGTTGAACAGGGTAAGTGATAAAGGGCAGCCTTGACGTACTCCTCTCCCTATTTCACTTCCTCCTGACATTTCTTCTCCTATTCTGACTTTGACTCGTTTCATACAAATAATAATAATAATAATAATAATAATAATAATAATAATAATAATAATGCTAACAATATTAATAATAATAATAATAATAATAGTAATAATAATAATAATAATAATAATAATAATAACAATAATACTAACAATATACCGGTGCTAATAATAATAATATTAATATTAAGTAAATCTGCATACTCTGTCTATTTCCAACTGCTGTTCAGAAGTTTCAAGAACACTGAGGAACTTCTTCCAGTCACCCTCCATCCCCTTTAAGAGGACTATCCTATCTGGAGGCAGTTCAGTTTCATATTTAACTGTAAAAAATTGAAATTGTATGTATTAGGTAGGCCTACTTCAAATATATTTTAAATTTACAATTCTGAAATTATATTTAATAAATAACATCTTACGTAAAATTCTATATTGTTCCCATATTACTGGGAATATTGCTTCTCTCACAGGTATCTCATCCACCAATTGCTGATGTAATGCTATGGATTCCTGCAGCTCTTGGAGTGTTTGTGGAATTCGTAAAACTCTGAAAAAATCATAATAATAAATATAACTAAAATGCACATGCACTTGTTGCTATCTCAATATTGTTATTGTACACCTATAACATGTCATTTACTAGTCCAGTTCAGATGCAGGGGAGAGAGAATTCGGAAATGGATAGGCGCCCTACAGCAAGGGGTACCGGTACCATTTTGCTTACAGCCACGTAATTACTTTATAAGCATGTATGTATACACACACACACACACACACACACACATATATATATATATATATATATATATATATATAAACAATATTTCTACAATATTGTACATAGTTAAGTGTTTTTTTTTTTGCAGCCATCCCAATAACCGAATTACGTATTTATTCATTTATAAAACTGTGTAAGTGGTGATTTAAAATTAACAAAGAGGAATTT
Source organism: Periplaneta americana (assembly GCF_040183065.1). NCBI lineage: Eukaryota > Metazoa > Arthropoda > Insecta > Blattodea > Blattidae > Periplaneta > Periplaneta americana. The sequence continues at coordinate 40,813,785 of NC_091123.1, forward strand.
AAAATTTCTGTTGATAGATCATGAAGAATTGATGTATCGATATGAAATCTATGGAAAAAATTTACACAAAATTTTGAAATAGTTCCATGTGCTCCAAACATTAATCCAATCTCCACATTTATTAATCATCCTTGTTTGTGTACGAATAATAATTTTTTATTAAATTAAAATTAAATCGAATAATTCGTTAAGCTTTTACATTAACGTTAAAAATGAATTCATTATGATGCCACACCCATTTCCCTTTTATGTTTTATCATGACTGGCTGGTTTCAAAACTACCAGTGCTGGTACTTTGTTTTAAACACATCGTAATTTCAATCACTCATATAATTTATCAAGAATGATATGATATTATTAAATCCTGAACATTAGATAGATACACGCACACAAATTGTCACCCAAGAGCTACTGTAAGTAATGACGTCACAATATTAACAGAAAGTGTGACCAGATTTTTCGAATGACAAGCACATAAACGTTTCACGTTAAAAACTTGAAGTGCGCATGCAGTTCACAATGTTTTGAGTGTTCAGATGAAAAATGGAGTTGTTATAAATGTTTTAAATTCAACTGTCTGATTGTTCTGAAAAGAGTAGGGACAGTCTGGTTCTATAAATTTTTTGAAGAAGGATTTAATTTATAATTACAATGAGGCGCTCCATTAGCCAAATGGCTAAAGCGTCAGCTTTCCACACTGGTAACTCGTGTCCGAATCTTAGTGGATTTGTTATTAGTAGTTTATTTTACGACGCTTTATCAACATCTTAGGTTATTTAGCGTCTGAATGAGATGAAGGTGATAATGGCAGTGAAATGAGTCCGGGGTCCAGCACCGAAAGTTACCTAGCATTTGCTCATATTGGGTTGAGTGAAAACCCCGAAAAAACCTCAACCAGGTAACTTGTCCCGACCAGGAATTGAACCCGGGCCACCTGGTTTCGCGGCCAGACGCACTAACCATTACTCCACAGGTGTAGACATCTCAGTGGATCCAACTGGAATTTGTTGTGAACAAAGACTGTGTTTAGGGGTAGGTTTTTGAGGAGTATTCCTGTTTTCTCTACCGGCATTCCACCATTGCTCCATTAAACATCATCATAAATAGTACATTATGCAATGAGCCTATAATGATAGTAATTAAGATGCAAGTATGGTTATTTATGAAATGAGCGCAAGCGAGTTTCATAATATTCATACGAGCGTCTTAATTACCATTATAGGCAAGTTTCATAAGACTTTTTATGCTCGACCATATTTCTAACTTGAAATTATTCAGATGTATACATTTTATTTGTATCTGACAAGATCGGAAGTGACCTTGTTCTAGGTCGTGAATTGTGAGATGTGCGCAGACGCGAAAGTATTGATTTTTTCCGAGGAACAATAATGTCATTAACCTTGATGTAATCCCGTTAAACTTGATATAACCTTGATTATTGAATTCGACATTGAAAAACGAGATGACAAATTGAATTTATTTGAATATTATTTACAATTAACGCTAATTATTATAGTAACAGAACATAACCTTCTGCGACAGTATTGGATTTCCAGCGTCCGTGACTTTTCGCTAATTCTCTTTCGATTGCATATCCGAGAATAATCGATACTTGCGGTTTTATAACGGTACAAAGCTGACTTGTCATTGGCTGAACACCTGTAAGCTGAGTTGTCATTGGCTGAACACCTGTACTTTAATGAGTAGGTGTACTTTAATGACATGCATTAAAGGACTGCTACCAGATGTATAATTACTACATTTCGGCATGGTCGAGCATAAATAGTATTATGTAGTTCGCCTCCTATGGTGAACCAAGGGCAATGCCTTTGTGATGGCTGAAAGAACTATAAGCCTCGGCTTGTCCTGTAGTAGATGAGGACGCTTGGGCGAATGATGGAAGACAAGTGCCCACCATTAGTTAAAGAAAAATATCAGAATGATACGGTTCAATCTGCATTGGAAAGTAAAATTTATATGGCAAGGAATTTTATTCAATAGCCCATTTAATTTCTCTGCTTTGTGGACATTTGGAATTAGGATAGATATTAAGTTCATGCCAGTTATACATTAAAAAAAAATTAGGAATAAAGCAATTGTAAATTATTTAGAAGAAGTCTGGACTTAAATTATCCCATCACTATTGAACAAATTAATAAGAACACGTAATAATAGGTGTGAAGAAGAAATGGTTAAATCTAAGTCACTGGCAAGCCTTATTCTAGAACAAAGTGTATAAAAAAATTGATATGATTTTTTGTATACCAGCATTATAAACAGTCTTTATCGTTAGTGAAAATAAGTCATAATATGCCATATTATTATGTGAGTGTCGTAAAATACTTTTATGTCGTTTTATAATGCTGTTGTACAAAAAAAATTAGGTATTATATATTATGTATTACATATACTGGGTGTTCATTTCAAAGTGTGTCATGACGTCACTGTTGGCGAGTCAGCGATTTGAAGCGAGTTTCAGCTTTTATGTCAGAGAAGTTGCCTATTAATCAAGGCGTTCAATCTGAACTTGAGAACGTGTACGGTATAACTTGAACGTCGTAGCAACAGATGGCGGTCTATATGGTCTGTGTGCTACCATAACCTCTTTCGAACTGTGTTTTGCGCGGCCAAGTCGTACGCAGGGTATTTGTTATCATCGGTTGCGTACCACAACATTCCACAACACAAATCAAATGCTCCGTGTCCATGTTGACCGTCGAAATTAATGTCAACAAATACGTAAGTAATCGTCTTAACCCTCTCCCCATATCTCGACAGTATGAAAAAAAACTCACCTCAGTACATGTTTCGAAACAGTTCACATTCCTGCCACTTCCGGTGTTACCGTACGTATGGGTAAGTCCTCTTCAGAATGAACGCCGTACTTGCTAGGCAACTTCTCTGGCACATAGGTAATACGCCTCTGCGGAAGTGTAGGAAGATTGAATTCTCTAGGCTCAACGACTAGCCACATGACGGCATACAGCGAGCCATGACACACTTTGAACTGAACACGCAGTAGTATTTCAATGAGGTAATTTAAAATTGAAACTATTTGATTCTATGTTAAAAATTGTGTAACTCTGTATCATACTTCTCTGTATTTTCTTTGGTGTAGTTATAAGATTCCATTATCATCTCAATATTTATTCGTTGAAGCAGTTGAGTTAGTTTGGCCTGCCAAATAAGGCAGTGTTCAATAATGGTTTCCTTTAATTTCATAGAGTTTATTACAATGAAATGAACCAGTGAAATTGATTCTTGCATTTGAACGTTATTGGCAAGTTCTGTGTATCTGAAATAATCACGATTTAGTTTAAATAAAATGGCATAACTGTATTATGTCAACTTAAAAAGACTAGGCCTATCAGAAAAAAATAATATTGACTCACCTCCCTATATCTGCATCAAAAGTTTCAATTGGTGGCTTCAGGTTCCCGTACCTTTCAATGAACCTATCTTTGTTGATATCCCACAACTCTTTAAATGGCTCCCAGATTTTCATATAGTTTTGGATTTGAGTAATATTCGTATTCATTTCTGGGTGTACAATGTAATAAAGAAGAAACTATTAGGACATAAAGTACAAATTTGTTACAAAATAATTATAGTAATTTCTAAAGAAAACTGTAAAGTAACAGCAATGATCTGACAGAAAATGCTGTACTTGAGCAAGATTGTATCAAGATGTATGGTTCGAAAAGCATATCCCAACCTACATATTATAATCTATCCACACGTCATAATCTGTATATGAAAGGTTCAGAGCCATAGTGGGCCAAGCGCCATTTATTAAAAATGGAGAAAGCAAGGGTTAAAGTTAAGTGAATACCATAGTTTAATGAAGATTGACATATCATTTAGTTTTAATGTGTGTACTTTATACTACTTGCTATATGTTTCCATTGAATTATGGTGATAACTTCATTTTAACTCTTGTTTTCTGCGGTTTTAGTAAATGGCACTTTGCCCACTATGGTTCTGAATCCTTCATAATCCTGTCACAACACGACACTCTATTGTCAATCCCTCTCCACAGAATTTTCGTGTATTCTTCGTCTTTTACAATAGACACTATCTGTTCTTGGAATTCATTACCTGCAGATGTTAGGGGCTGCCCGACCTTACACGCCTTCAAGTCCAAATTGAAACATCTTATTTTGGAACGCACAGTGTCCCAGGGTATATAATTAATTATGATTATAATTCACAAAGTTTATAAAGTAACCATGTAATTTAATTTGTCATCTAGTTTAAGTAAGTATTTAAGTTCGATACTCCTCTGGCTTATGCATATTTTTCTGTTTCGATCTTGTCTTAGGTATATGGCCTTAACTCTTACTACTTACTTACAAATGGCTTTTAAGGAACCCGAAGGTTCATTGCCGCCCTCACATAAGCCCGCCATCGGTCCCTATCCTGTGCAAGATTAATCCAGTCTCTATCATCATATCCTACCTCCCTCAAATCCATTTTAATATTATTCTCCCATCTACGTCTCGGCCTCCCTAAAGGTCTTTTTCCCTCCGGTCTCCCAACTAACACTCTATATGCATTTCGGGATTCGCCCATACGTGCTACATGCCCTGCCCATCTGAAATGTCTGGATTTAATGTTCCTAATTATATCAGGTGAAGAATACAATGCGTGCAGTTCTGCGTTGTGTAACTTTCTCCATTCTCCTGTAACTTCATCCCTCTTAGCCCCAAATATTTTCCTAAGCACCTTATTCTCAAACACCCTTAACCTATGTTCCTCTTTCAGAGTGAGAGTCCAAGTTTCACAACCATACAGAAGAACCGGTAATATAACTGTTTTATAAATTCTAACTTTCAGATTTTTTGGGCCTTAACTCTGCCAGAAAAAAATAAAGAATTATTATTATTATTATTATTATTATTATTATTATTATTATTGTTATTATTATTATTATTATTATTATTATTGACCGCCTTATACCTTGAGCTCTGAGCTTCCTATTGTTGTAAGTGAGGACACTTCAGTCATCGTCTCTGCAGAGCTCTGAACAGCTCGGTAATTACTAACTGAACGAAAAAAATACGTCATTGGATCTTCTGGAGAGTGTCAACTTATTTCACCCAATTCTTACTTTATAATACGATATAAAATGAAAATTTATTCTGAGGGTGTAAAATTCGATTTAGAGATTTTCACGGAAGTGTATATTTTAAGAATACTTTACACCAAAAAAGTGATTTTGGACATAAAACCCATAAATAATAGGCTTATTCCTCTATATTCCTCACAAATTACAATAACATATTTTCTTTGTCAACTACAACGAGCACTTTGCTGCTTTCCTTTTGATTGGGAGTTTTCTTCTGTCAGCATATGTTTATGAAACTCTCTCGCATTGTGTCTGACGTATATTTAAATAGTCTCCATTTATGTTGTCACTTTCTGTACTTTTGTTTTTTCTGTTTTTTTTTTTCGTTGTTGGTAACTCTATAGCATCTATTAGATGCTTTATGGTTGTGCTAACAGATGGAGTTACACTGAAACATGTGTTCAGGTTACTGCCCAGCGACAGTCCTGATGTATTTTTATATTTGTGATGATTGGTTAATTAATATTAACCCGGCACACTCACATTCATACAAATTTCCAGACTCTAGACACCCAGGGAATTTCTCTTCTTCAAGAAAAATTCACTGAGAGCTGAACCCGGGAATCGAACCCGGGACCTCCTGATCTGGAAGCCAGCATGCTGACCAGGCAGTCAACTGTACTTTTGTATTTGCATTTATTTATTCCCTGTACAATCTATTAGAGTTTATAGATTTTGTTCATTAGTTCCGTCAAACTACATTCCGTTCTGTTTTTTCTAACTTAATGTTAACTACAGTTTTAGCTTTATTTCCATCTGTCTTTATATTTTCATTATTATTTATGGTCCATCACTCTTTATAAAACTGAAGCCACTGATCTTCACTAATTATTTTCAGAATACGTCTTATCTTTGTTTGATTATAGATGTTTTAATAATTATTTTATACGCCATGTTTTGGTGCCTATGCACATCTGATTCTATGCTCGATATATTTATATTTATTCCAGATATCTTGCTGTTATTTCCTTATAATAGTTATAACTTGGTTAAAACATTTGACAGTTTTTCATTGTTTCTTACTTTCTTGTTAAGTTAAATCCTTTTTTTTTTTTTCTGGCTCACTTATTCATTTATACCGAGCCTTTTGTATTTCTTCGTTCTACATGTTTCCCCCTTTTTCTTTTACATTCTTCTAACGTTGTTTTAGTATCAGATTTAATAATCCCTGACTAAACCTAATAATCAAATCAACTGATGTACAGTACTGGTACATTCAAATTAATTCTCTACAGAGATTAATTAAATTGTATAAATAATTTTAGAAATACAACAATATGTTTAGAAATCTTCAATGTAAGATTTAGGTATTTTCTGTTTCTTACAACTTCTGGAACTGTATTGTCCAAACTGCTGTACCAAGCCGTTTGGGAAATTTGGAAAGTGACTGTAAAATTTCAGTATCATTTTCTGTACTGTAACTCAAAATGTACATATTGAACTTCAAGGTCTTCATGAATTTGTACAGTTCTTGTGTACCAATCCGAACCATGAATTAGATATAACGCCTTACTTTCCGCTATTTGCAATGATCTCAGTGTTGAATTGTTGACATATGCCCATGCAGGATCCGTATAGTGATCATAGGCATATAAGAGTTTGATAAAAATGTACTCTTCTCTTCAGTCTTATAGCAGGAGACTTGAACAATGGAAAAGGTTAGATTATTCTGCTTATTGCTTTTCCTTTCGTCCTCAATAATGTTTATGTCAGATCAGTCCCTTCGCCAAAGTGACTCCCAAGAACTTCTCATGTGACTGATATTTTATCATTGTGTTACTGATGTGGAGAAATGGTACATGTCATTCTCCATCTTTCACTCTACAACTTCACTTTCTCAATGTGCTCCTGGAAATGCTCTGCCACATTTGGGGATTAACATGATACCGGTATGTTATTTCATAACACAATATCATCTCACTACATCTCGCCAAAAAATTGTAATCTTGTAAAATTTTTGACTTGTTCCACATCTTAAAGCTTCATTGCTAATATAAGATCTATGGAATACAATAAATTAAATGAAAAATGCATATTGTGCAATTAGTTCATTGAGAAGTTTCTAGTTCTGCAGTATACAGACCCAGGAACAAAATTTGAAGCTGAACTAAAGGGAGGGGCTACTCATCAATTAGCACTGGTCAGCTTGATGAGTTAATGACTGAATTTTGTATAATTTTCCTCCATTCAATACCTAATTCCATCTTTACCCTTTCCTATTCAGTCCTCTGACTGAACTCTTACTTTCTTCGACCCCGATGGCATTAGAGCATTCGAGGCCTAGGGGTTCATTTCACTTTCCTTCCTCCTCTTTCTACTTTTCTGTTCCTAGTGCTGACCTGCTATGGCACTAAAATCGTCCTCCATTGGCTTAAGGAGGGAAAGCTGGTGATCAACAAGATCTCCCAGCTAGGTCCAATGGACCCGTCAACCAACAGCAGGTGTGGTCCTCCAGACATTCTGGGGGTTGTGTGTGAATGAAGGAGCCACCAAAACGTTAAAATATGGTGTTCACTTAAATCGGCTACAACTTGCCATTTTCACAATCTGTGCTTCAGTGGCTGACCATGATAATATCTTCGAAAAATATTGGAGTGCAAGAGGTCAAATGACTTTATTGTCAAACGCCTGGCATTAGAAAACAACAACAACAATAATTTGTGCCACCTGAATTTTCCAAGTAAATACTGAGCATGCACAATATGTTATAACTGGAACTTGAAATTCAGTGATCCAAATTTTGTTTCCAGATCTGTAAAAGTTGTTCAACGTAAGTCCTATGGTGCTGGTACATCCAAATGGAACACTTGCCTTAATATAGACTAAAGATAGTTCTGTATTGTTTCCTATGCCTGTTTTTTCTAAATCTGATGGGACATGATATTAGCACTACGATCGAAAAAACAACTGAATATCACATAGCGCAGGACATCTATTGCTATGGTAACAACGGCTGAGTTGGCAATGATACTGTGTTGCTACATTCCCACACGGTGAATGTTCAATCGCTCTCTTGACGCCATTTGTTATGCACACAGTGTCAGCTATTAATACATTTCATATTTAATTCTTTATAGATTTTAGTAATTTTATATCCTTACGTCCATAATTGTCAATGTTTTTTAACATCGACTGGTTCAGCAGCTGATAGCATGACTGCTCATATTGGCAATATTTATAGATTTTAGTAATTTTATATCCTTATGTCCATAATTGTCAATGTTTTTTAACGTCGACTGGTTCAGCAGCTGATAGCATGACTGCTCATATCTGTACTAATAATAAATCTGTAGCCGAAATTTTTCTGGTAATTTTCGATTTTCCAAAAATAATTGGTCCTAACATATATAATTAACCACCCTGAAACCAAAAATCGCTTTTTTGAAATTTTTGTCTGTCTGTATGTTTGTTACCTTTTCACGCGATAATGGCTGAACGGATTTCGATGAAAATTGGAATATAAATTAAGTTCGTTGTAACTTACATTTTAGGCTATATGGCATTCAAAATACATTATTTAAAAAGGGGGGGGGTTATAAGGGGGCCTGAATTAAATAAATCGAAATATCGCGCTTATTATTGATTTTTGTGAAAAATGTTACATAACAAAAGTTTCTTTAAAAATAATTTGCGATAAGTTTTATTCCTTGAAAAATTTTGATAGGACTGATATTTAATGAGATAAATGAGTTTTAAAATTAAAATAACTGCCATATAAGGCCGTGTAATGAATTAAAAAACAAATGACTTCGTCTATAAGGGGCCTTGGACAGCAACAATCGAAAGCTATGAAAGATAGCCTACAGAGAATGTTTCTGTGTTTGTATGAAGTAATATCGGAAGCTAAATTAACTGATTTGTATAATTAATTATTATTTCACCATTGGAAAGTGTAGTTTCTCTAGATGGACATAATGCTATAATGTTATTACAGTAACTTCTGATATAATATAATATAATATAATATAATATAATATAATATAATATATAATATAATATAATATGTAATATTATATAATATAATTTAAGTTATTTGAAGGGTTCAGAACCATAGTGGGCCAAGCGCCATTTACTGAATACGTAGAAAACAAGGGTTAAAATTAAGTTATTACCATAATTCAATGGAAACCTATAACAAGTAAAATAAAATATACACATTAAATCTAAATGATGTCAATCTTTATTAAACTATGGTTGCATGTAATAAAAATTAAGAAACATCTTAAAGGAATTATCATTGCACCAAATGAGTGCCTCTGGACCAAACTTTTCGCATTTTAATTATTTGGATGCAATTTAAATTAAGTAACATATTAAACGATTTATCCTTCTATCAAACACGAATGTTCCTTGGATCAAATGTCCTATTTTAATTATGTAATTACTTTATATTTATTTCTAACAGGTGCAGCGGAGCGCACGGGTACAGCTAGTTGGCAATAAAACACTGGAGTTACAAGCTCTACTACTGAACTGTTATGTTCCAACTTTATGAGAAATTAACATATAAGGAAGTATGTATCTTCTCTTCTTCATTCATATGCGATTCAAGTTTAATTCTTACCTTCAGCTATAAGATCCTGTAGTCTTTTGCATTCACTGTCCCTCTCTACTACAGTCCAGTATGCCAGATCATTCAGAGGTTTAACTTCAAATTTCTCTACTAAACGTGGAATGGAAACGAGGCAATCCACTATGCCAGGTAATGTGTAATTTATCAATTGTCCTATAATTGATAATGGTGGGTCAAAATTTACCTGCAATATAAATATAACTCATTTTTAGAAAAAGAAATTGAAATTAAACACAGAAAATAACATACACAATGATCCAGACATTATGTTAAGTTCAACTGACTTAAGAAATTCTGCCTTAAAGAACGAAGAATTTATCACTTTTCTTTTCTTACTTCACCTACAAAATCTTATATCTGACGTTTGGGAAAGTATACGTATGTACTGTATTTCTGTTACGAATAAATTTCAAGACCAGCTGAAGCACATTCTTCACATGAAATTCTGTCGGTATTCTGCAACATCTTGTGAGTAATTGTACAATAACTACAGCAAAAGTGAAATAGTCAGCTGGGTCATTCCATGTGACTCATGTTACACTTGGAGCTATTGTATTATAAACCAAATCACTGTAAATCATATATGAATGTTCAAAGAATCACACTTTTTTTAGCAGAATATTCTCCCATAAGGAGTCAGTCATATGGCATAATAGAACTTACAAAAAATTGAGATTCACCAAAAATAAATACTCAACAAAAGAAAATCATGGAAAGAAGCACTAATATTCAGACTGAAAACAGGATATAACAATTTCGTTACCCACTTCAATACAATGAATGTATAATCTAAATTTAACAGAAGAAATACTGAAATCAGAAGTAAACACTGAAATAATGAAACAATTGTCTTTAGAGACAATTAATATTAGGTACCCTCCACAAAATTGGCTTCATTTATACACTGATGGATCCTTGATCTCCAGGGAACAAGGTGCAGGTGCAGGTGTTACGTGCTGTCTCTTCTCACTTTATAGATCTCTTGGATATGGAACAACAAGTTTTGATGGAGAAATCACTGCAATAAGTGAAAGTCTCAGGAATCTTCTCTGCCACATCAATAAATTTAAAAATGCAGTTATATTGTCAGACTCCAAAGCAGCTATTCTATCAATAGTCTCTAGACACACACCTTCATCTCAAATAGCAGAAATAAATAAAATTCTCTCTCAACTAATAACACTCAATAAAAGAATTGTATTCCAATGGATGCCATCCCATTGTGGAATCCTGGGAAACGAGAATGCGGATGCTTTAGCAAAGAAGGGCAGCACTGCTACTTACAGACCTGTTACTAAATCTACGTATTCCTCTGTGAAAAGATTTATTAAATCTACATACTTAAACTTCAACAAACAAAATTTGATAACACAATCTCAAGGGAAAGAATGGAACTCTCTGCATCATAATCCACAGTTAATTCCCGATTTACCACGAAAATCGTCTGTAGCTGCATTTAGATTGGCAACAGGCCATGACTGTTTGGCCAAGCATCTGCATAGAATTGAAATATATCAGTCTCCTAACTGTCCTTTGTGCAACTCAAATCGAGAAATGGATTCAGAACATCTCAAAATCTGTGCGTCAGTGGCTAACCATGACAATATCTTTGAAAAATATTGGAGTGCAAGAGGTCAAATGACTTTATTGTCAGATGCCTGGCATTATAAAACAACAACAACAACAACAATGAATGTTTATATATAATCTATATTAGCATAATGTGCAGGACTGAAGGATCAATCAGAGACACCGATAATCCCTTCATCTGTGAAAATTATCCCAAAAATGAAGTATGTAATAGATTTTGCACAACTATATTGTGATGCTAGATTCTAAATCGATAAGAGTTATCTAAAGAACAGCCATAAGAAGAATTAAGCAAATTAAGAGGACAGGAGTAAACGGGAAAGGTGAAGGACGAGGAGGAAGAGGAAGAGATGAGAGAAAGAAGAAAGAAGAGAAATTCGTAATTAGATTCGCGAGTGTAGACTACTTGTAGTTATATGCTTTTCTGAAATGTTCCTTTGGTATTATGATCTTGAACACACAATGACACGATTCTTGTATATTATGATCTTGAACACACAATGACATGATTTACTTGTATACTATGATCTTGAACACAATGACATGATTTACTTGTAGGTATATTATGATCTTGAAGACGAACATACAATGACATGATTTACTTGTATATTATGATCTTGAACACACAACGACATGATTTATTTGTATATTATGATCTTGATCACACAATAACATGATTTACTTGTATATTATGATCTTAAACACACAATGACACGATTTACTTGCAGTCAGTTTTGCTATTAAGAAAAATAATTAACTGAATCCATATCTCAACATCAAATGGCGATTAACATATAAAAATGAAGAGCAACAAAATGTATAGGGAGATTACGAGTACTTAATCAATTACGTTAAGTTTGAAACATTGCACTGGACAGGGCACTTCGTATGAATAGAAAAGTGCAGAATTCTGAAATATCGAACGTGACATTTGTGAGAGAATAACATAAATAAGGTGGGAGACAACATCAGTAAAGGCTACTGAGAACTTTTGAACATAAATAGTAGAAAATACAAGTTGAAGGTAAAGAGAACTAAAGATGAAGTAGACCTATAGAAGAGGTCCATGTCCGAAACCACTTGTTGAACTAGTGGCAGTGACAGCGCCATGTAATGATGGCAGTGGTAATGGAAGCAGTTATGGCATAGTGCTGATGATGACGATGATGAGGTGGTGGTGATTATAATGATGGCATGATAAAGACTAAAATCACTTCCATGTACTTTTATATAACTAATAAAATACGGTAATTAAAGTGTTTTACTCAAATTCTAAGTGTTAACACTCAACCATACCTTATTTTCGAGTACAGCTGTTACTTTGATGATCTGAGTTGGACCTGTTGTTCCATCTCCATGTAGAACCTCTAACATGATTCCAAGAGACGTTCTCACACATTGTTTAAAGGCCTCTTCTACTACTGCATCCATTTTATTAATGTATAAACCCCATTGTCGTCCCATCTAAAGACATAATTATGCACTGTTACTAGTGATGTTATTAATACAGTATAAAGAATGAGTCGTAATTATGTACTATAAAGTATTGCAGAGTATTCTATACACCAATCAAACATATTTTGTCATATATACTTTTGGTCGTGACAGCTTCGTTATGGGAACAGTTTAGAAAAATAAATAACAGGTACTTTCTTAGCAGGTTCATAGAAGATGTTCGAAATGTCCACCATTAACTTCACAACACAATTCCGCCCCCCTTTGCCATGAATGTCTTGTTAGCTGGAAGGTATTAGGTGTGTCCCAGATTGTATTTCCTGCAGCCATGATTGCATTCAACAGATGCTGTCTCGTAGTGTATTGCTGGGAGTAAACTAGTCCTTTCATTTGGCCCCACAACCAAAAGTCGCAGGGAGTGAGATCGGGTAATCGTGCCGGCCATGGAATAGGCCCGTTTCGTCCAATCATCTGCCTGGGAACCGTTCATCCAAATGAAGTCTCACAGCACGATCATAATGCGCAGGTGCTCCATCTTGTTGTTGTTGTTGTTGTTTATTGGGTTATCAACCTCTCAGGTTACATAGCGTCTGAATGATTTGAAGATGATAATGCCGGTGAAATGAGTCCGGGTCCAGCACCGAAAGTTACCTGGCATTTGCAGGGAAAACCCCGGAAAAACCTCAACCAGGCAACTTGCCCTGACTGGGATTCGAACCCGGGCCACCTGGTTTCGCGGTCAGACGCGCTAACCATTACTCCACAGGTGTGGACGCTCCATCTTGAAGTAGTCACATGTTAAATCTTGTTGTCAAATCGTCCAATTGTTGGGTTAGTTCAGTCTGCAGAAAGCGTAAACACGCAATACCTGTCCCAGTAGGATATCCTCATTACGCCCATCCAGATATTGATGGAGAACTGATGTTGCGAATGTATTTCCTCAATAGCATTTGGATTCTGGTATGCCCAGACAATATGCTGGTGAATGTTGCTTCATCCAGTACCAGTATTTTGCTTAAGAAATGTCGATCAGCTACATTTTCATGAAGTAACCATTTGCAGAATATCCTCCGACTTTCAAAATCAACCTGTCCTTGCAATTTTTGCACAGGTTTTAGATGGTATGGGTAGAGTAATGCCTAATGTACAATTCTCCACACTGACTTCTGAATCAGGTGATGTTGTGCAGCTAATTGCTGTGTACTTGTACCTGGTGAATGGTCTACGGAACACAGAATGTTTTCTTCAGCAGAAGCAGTAGTCCTGCGACTTCGCAGTCTACCATCATTGTTCATCACAGGTGCAAAGCGACCTGTTTCCCTAAGGCGACGTTCCACTGCTACAAATGTTTTTGGAGTTGGGTGTCGTCAGGCAGGAAAATGTTCAGCATATATGCAAGCAGCAGCATTGTTTCTTACTTCACCGTAAATCAAGATCATTTCACTGTTTGTTTATGGTTCCCCCATTCTGTATTAGTGCCAACTGTTATGTTATGCAATGCAGTAAAATAAAAATAACACTAATCTCAGTTACAATACTCGAAATCATGAATCAACAAAACATCACCATAACTACAAGACATGGCCAACTATGAATACATCTCTTCTTAACCACAAAACAACACCGACTGTTAGTCCGATTTTAACCATGGGTAATTGGTAGACTAGCTTTGAAATAACGCAATGTTGCCATATCTTGATAACAATGTAGTATCGGTTATACGTATATATAATAAAATATGTTTGTTTTAGTGTATAGAATACTCTGCATACTTTATACTACATAATTATAACTCACCATGTATATTCTTTTGACCTGTCAACTAAGCTGCTGCTGTTAACATCTGAGAAGAATCAACCACAAGAAGATAAACACTGAAATGTACGATGATTCATAAAGCCTGTATTTAATTTTGAGCTTCAATTTCTTATATAATGGTCACAATTTTTGTTTTTGAACTGCTGCTACATACAATCCACTCTCACAGAATTACTCATTATGTAAAAAATAGGCAGTATGTATAGCCTACATTTTGTCAGTGTACAGGCTGTTATTCAGAATAATTGAAAAAAATCATAACATATATTATCACAACAATAAATTAATTAATATACTCTTGGTGTTATTATTAGCATAGTGTAGTGCAGTAATATTTATCACAATAGTACTGGTACTTAGTACTAATTATATTACTTCTAATTCCAGCAGAAGCAGCAATACCAGTAACAACAATAGAAATAGTTATACCATTAATGAATGGTAGTGACAATGATATTAGCACTAGGACTAGTGGTGGTAGTGGATGGTGGCGTTGTGGTGGTGATAGAGGTAGAGTAGTAGTAGTAGTGATGCTATTTCCAGTAGTAAGTCGCAGTAGTACTGCTAGTGATGATGATAATGGTATTAGTGGTGCTAGTGGTGACAGTGGTAGTAGTATAGTACTTAGTTCACAGTAGTAATAGTAGTAGTGGTGATAGTGGTACTGGTGATGGTGGTAATCAGCAATTAGTTACTATACTTTCGATGTTCGATAAATTTCTGTGGTGTTATGGCAGAAGCTGATATGTACAATTTTGGCAAAAATATTTTATTGTCTAGACATGTTAAAATTGTTGGTTTTAACATTATATGTCTACTCCCGCTAACAGCTAACACTAATATTAATAAAACAATATTTCCTCTAATGTATTCCTGATTTTTCCTGAAAGAATAAACTTTAAAACTGCTTTCCTGTAAAATAAGGAAAATGTACATATTAGCTTATGCCATAACACCACAGATTTATTAGAAAGGAAACTCAATTCTACTAGCTCACCCGAGGTATAAACTCTTCAAACCCCTCATAGACGGTCACTAAACACTCAATAATATGCTCATAGTGAACAATTATCTTAGCAAATGCATCATCTCTGAAACAATAAACAGAAGGAATGTGCAAACAGGTTTCTCTTTCGAGTTGAGCTCAAAATAATATCAATTAGAATTACTGACTTTTGAGTTCTGAAAAAGATTAACAATTCCATGTATGAACAATCTGAGCATTGTTTATTCAAAGTAGCTTCTATGCTAACACAATACAGGGCGTTTAAATTAGACTGACAAAATTAGGGAGCAGATGGATAACCTTCGTGGAAGCATATTTTGTTAAGGAACCCATGGGCTGCGATGTTTGTTTCAATGCAAGAAGGAATTACAGGTAAGGATAAAATAGGTATGTGCAAATAACAAGCGATTCTGTGTCACATGATTCTGTGTTAATCCAAACAAAGAAAAAATACGTACAGAAAAACGAAAGAAAAACATTCACTTAGTGTCAATAATGGATGCAGTTTAACAACGCACTTGTGTGTGTTGATTCATACCAAGAAAAAAATACTGCACCGAAAAACGAAAGAAAAACAAGCACTTGGTGTTTCAATGTATGTACAGTACTGTACTGTCTCATTACAGCAACAAGTGCTGGAACACACGTCCATTGACGTCTACACAAGCAGTGATTATTCTTTCCTGCCTTCTTGCAATGTAACGAAGCATTGCAGCCCATGGGTTCCTTAACAAAATATGCTTCAACGAAGGTTACCTATCTGCTCCCAAATTTTGTCGGTCTAATTTAGAGACACCCTGTATACATAAAGATAACAGAGCAACTAAAAGAAATATCAGAAAGCAGTATCTGAATTTATAACTAGTGCTTTCATAACAACACTTTGGATGGTGTTTACATCATCAAAATTGCAGCCTTTCAGTGGAGCTTTGAGTTCTGGGAACAAAAAGGAAGCACACAGTGCTAAGTTCGGTAAAAATGGTAGATATGACAGCACAAAGATTTTTTTTTATTAGTCAAAATCTTCTAAGCAAGAATCGTTATTTATGCATTGGAACAAACTATTCCAGACATTAATTTTCTTCCAATTCTGAGTTATTATTTGTAGAAGAGGTTTCTTACTAACACACAAGTCTGTAATATCATTCAAATCGTTGTACATATAGAGTTCCTATGAAGACCAATCCCACTCCAACCCCTACCTAACAAAATCTGTTGTCTGGCAGCGAGCAGTCATATGCCAGTGTAGGGATTTATATTTGCTTCATATTCTTTGGATTCATATTGGCTTCTGGTAGATGGCAGCATGTCTCGTAATGCCAGTCCCGTTTTCCAATTGCCGCACTATGTATATACATTTATACAGTTTGGCAGAAATATTTTTATGAGAGGCAGAATTCAGTTTGCGGTTTTTGACATGCTTGGACATGTTTTTCTCAAACTAATGATAGTTTTTGTTCTTATTCTTTATTTATGTTTCTTTGCAAACAATATCTTTGAAGCCTGTATTAAAAGTTTAATAATTAATTCGCGAATGTTAACAAATTAGCTGTATAAAATTCAGTTTGTTTACATGGTTATTACTGGTAGTTGTTTAGAAAATTAATCGGTAAAAGCTGGTATGTAAAGACCACCATGGAAAGAATATTTAAAAGAGGAAATGAAACACTTTAACAGATCAGATCATATAATACTGTACTTGAAAAGTTGATGATATTGTTGATATTACAAAAGTCATATTTATAGCAAAATTCCTCACCTGAATTGAGTCAAATAAGCATCCAATTCCTTTAACTCGTATGTATGACCTGTCTCCACATGGACCAGGGGTGTGTCACAAATAGCTTCACAAGTACGGACAATTTCCAGGTTATAGTTCTTGAAATCATCCACAAAATCTTGCAACTAGAAAGAAAATCCAGTACTATATGTTCCTAGGATAATTAAATATTCTACAACGTTATATAGAGTTTTGAAAATATGGTAGGCTACTTAAATTATTTTATTTTGTAAGTACAGTTTGCTTTCAGTAATGATTCTTCGAGTAAATAACAATGTATATACATTCTCAGTGCCACAACCTCAACTAAAACCATGAAAATACTCTATCTTTACATAAGGTTACGTACAGTATATAATGTATAGAAAGAATAACCCGATTTTTTTATGAACTAGTGTGTATCAGAGCCAGAAGAAAATTAAAACGTTTTAGATGTAATTGAGAGAATTACAGAAATTTGAGACAGTAATTAATATCTTGAAAAGAGTTCCAGATTTAAAATAAAGGTATTTCAGTAACATGCTCAAAATAGGCATACCCGATTTCAAAAGCATTTCGCTAAAATTATTCATATAATGAAAGTAATATTCATATGACGAGAATCCCAGAAGTAAAAATAGATATGAACATAAATTCTACTAAAATCGTAGGTGAAGCATGGCAGCTTTAAAAAACTGGGCCCAACAGAGTAGGTAACCCTTCAGGTATACAATCTGTATAGTTCGAAACCGATGGAGACGTTAAGTCCCATTAGACTGTAGAAAATCCAAAAATCTTCTTCTGTACTCATTCAACTTTATTATTAACTGCAGATGACTTCAGTATTATAATGTTGTCTATGATAAAATGTTGTTGCTGCTAACTAATGCTGAGATATTGGCAATAAAACCATTTACTCTCTTGCTTCCCAGTATTTCGCACACACATTGAGTTTAGAGGAAAGAGCTGGACATCGTTTTTGACAAACAGTCATGGCCTATGAGTAATCGAAAAGATGCAACTGCACTTTTCCTTGAATAATCAGGAATTAACTTATATTATTTTGTACATTGAGACACTCCCATCTTTTATTTGAAATTTCGTGGAAATGGTGTGATTTATATCTTGGTATTTAATATTGGAGTGCAAGAGGTCAAATGACTTTATTGTCAAACGCCTGGCATTAGAAAACAACAACAACAACATATCTTGATATTTTGAGTTGATTAGAAGGAACTGGCCAGCCTACTCCATTATCTTCTGGCTTAGTTGCCTCATGAGTGGTGCCTTATTTGTGCCATAAGGTTCAAACCTGTCTTCGGAGAGTTGATTAAACAACAACAATCTTTTAACTCTTGAAAATGATGAAGTTGACATGGGCAAGATTTTACTTCGCTTCTCAGCAAGATGGTCAGCAGCAGATAATCCACTGTGTGCTGGTACTCAATGAAAAACAATTCTTTTGTTAAGCTTCATCAGATGGTGCATAATTTTCCAACAATATTTTTTTTTTAAGTGATAGATTGTTTGCTATAGCAGTAATAGCTATTTTAAAATCACTGTTATTGTTGAAAATAAGAGATCTGATACAACAGAATTTGAAGTGTCAAAGAGATGGCATCAACTTCTCCATCAAAATTTGTAGCTCCATAACCTAGGAATTTATAAAACGAGAAATCTGGACATATACCACTAGCACCTGCTCCATTTTGGTTGGACAGTAGGCATCCTCAGTGAAAATACGAAGCCATCCTTTGTTAGGGAATTCAATAGAATAATTTCCAATGCTATAAATTTTAAGACATCTTTTGAAGTGTCACTTTTCTCGGTATCTTCAATCAGGTCCAGATAATATTCTATTTCTATTGCTTGTGTAGGTTAGTTTTATGAATTAAGATTCTTTACTTGTTGGAAGATTTATCTTTTTCTTAATTTCATGTACCGGTACTTTAGAGAGAAAACTTTCTTGAGATTTAAAGTTGACTATGAAGCTTTTTAACTCTCAATTGCTAAATAGAAGTCTGATTAATTTTTCGTATTAAATAATAACATCCTTTTCTAATTCATATTCAGTAGAAGACTGATGAATTATTAGTTGCATTACAGATATTGGAGTAGATTTGACAGTGCCTGTAATTAATCGAAGACTTTGATTTTCTAGTTGTTTCATTTTTTAAGTTTGTTGTTTTTAAAACCTCACCATAGTATGTAATTACCAGTTTTACAATAGACATTATAACTAAAATGCTCTCTCAATTAATATCACTCAATAAAAGAATTGTATTCCAATGGATACCATCCCATTGTGGAATCCTGGGAAACGAGAATGTGGATGCTTTAGCAAAGAAGGGCAGCACTGCTACTTACAGACCTGTTACTAAATCTACGTATTATTCTGTGAAGAGATTTATTAAATCTACATACTTACTTCAACAAACAAAATTTGATAACTCAATCCCAAGGGAAAAAATGGAACTCTCTGCATCAAAATCCACAGTTAATTCCCGATTTACCACGAAAATCGTCTGTAGCTGCATTTAGATTGGCAACAGGCCATGATTGTTTGGCCAAACACCTGCATAGAATTGGAATATATCAGTCCCCTAACTGCCCATTGTGCAACTCAAACCAAGAAATGGATTCGGAACACCTCAAAATCTGTGCTTCAGTGGCTGGTCATGATAATATCTTTGAAAAATATTGGAGTGCAAGAGGTCAAATGACTTCATTGTCAAACGCCTGGCATTAGAAAACAACAACAACATAAGTAATAGTAAGAGTTTTTTTTAAACATCCCCATTTGATACCTGACAACTGTTTTATGATGAAATGTAAAAAACTTTAAAAGTTTAAAATCCTTTATAAAAAGATCATGCACCTTGAGTTTCCACTGTCGTCAGAGGTTAACGGTCTACTTCTTTCCAATATACATACAAAATCTGTTGCCTTACAGAAACCAACTTTCCCTGTGCCTATGTACTTAGACTAATTGTCATAAATACCGTCTAAACTGCCAAAAAATCAGCAACTTTTTTCGTGGAAAGCTGCTAAAACCTCCAATTGTATTGTGTTGTTTAGAAAGCGATTGTCCTCACTTGGAGAATTTTTTGTAGGCATATGATGAAAGATAAAACAATGACAATTATATCATATAGGTAGCAGAACATCTATCAAAGTTTCATTTGCAACTTCCAGCACAACATAGTTTTGCCTACAGTCACTAGACTAGATTGAATTTATAGAAATATCGCTAGTGAGAGCTCTGCATGTTGGAATTTCATCTAAAATATAATACGATTAAAAACTAGATTAAGACCTAGAAATAAGCTTGACGAAACCATGATTTGTAAAAATCTATTTAGAGAGTAAACTACTCCTGCTGCTGCTGCTGCTGCTGCTGCTGTTGACAATGCTGCCATCACTGCCACCTCTACTGCTGCTGCTATCAATAAATGTACAGTACTGTACAGTACAAATAAAGTTTTACAGTACATTGATAGTGCAGTACATACAGTACATTAACCTGACCATCTTAAAGTCGAAATATTAATTATTTTCCAATGGCAGAATTTTAATTTAACATCATTTTCTTTAATTGATTAACTAGTGGACTTACTAGTGTTAATTATGTAAGATTTGTCCAGCTTACAGCTGTTTCAGTGCTTAACGCACCATCCTCAGAGCCTACTAGATCACGGCGTCATCTCGAACTTCTCTGCCTGTTATGTGGGTGTTTTTGATTGTTGAGAGGTGTTGACTCCACTCTTCAACACCTTTCAGCTGTACATAATTAACACTAGTAAGTCCACTAGTTAAACAATTAATGATATTCAAGTGTTAAAAGTAGTGTACGCAAGATTCAAAATGGATCATTTTCTTTCTTGATTCCCACTATAGGCTTATTTGATCTCTTGATGTTTGTTTTCCCTGTTTAGTCCTGTCTAGGTTAATAGGTGATCTGCATTAATTATGGAGGTGTTCTTCACATATCATACAGCAATGCAGATGCTATGCCAGATAATCGTGTCTCATATAATATAGCCTAAATATTGCAGTTTTTTCTTTTCTTGGTAAGAAGTGATAAGATTTTTCCATGTTAATCAAGCTTTTCCATCTCTGCATCCATGTTAATCTATCCATAGAGAAAAGATGCTGGTCCCAGATAAGCTCGGCCCGAAAGATATTGAACACATTAACCTAAAGACCATTTGGATATTTCTGAGAAGACAAGGCCCTTTAAGTAACATCTGATAAATAGGGCACAAAGGCCCACTTGGAGGCTTAAGTGTGACAGGACTAATCAGGTTCAAAACCTATTTTCACTCTATTCTATTCCTATTCTAACCATATTCTTACCTCTGCAATGTAAGCGGAGCATTCAGACACATACATATCTGAGACATCTGTATTCCATTTAAGTTTGATCACTCCAGGTTGTATTTTCCTGTCACATACTTTGATCCACTCTCTGAATAATACTCGTTCTTCATCGGATAATTCTATCATTGGAAGAGTATGACAGTTAAATTAATGTTAGTGAATAGAAAAATATTTTTAAACAGCCATTCCTAAAAGCAGATCTTTTAATGCTAGGGAAACGTGTTAAAAATTAACTATTGGTAAAGTAGTATGCGAAAAGTACTTTTACCACTAGTGCGAAAAGTATTTTTCACACTGACTTTGAACTGTTTGAGCTGATTGTCAATTGTTTTCCACCTGATGTCACATGATAGCAATCACATCTGATGAACAAAGCACTTCAAACAATGGTAGGTCTACTTTTAAAAATGACTGTTTTTAGTCAAGAAAGTACACAGATTGAATTGTAATTATACAAAATTAGGGCACACTCTGGTTCAAATCGAGGACTCTTGACCTGCAATCGAATGCTCTGTCACTGAGCTTTACCATCATCTGCTTTTAATGTGAAAAGTTTCACTATTGCAAAGAGAAAGAATACAGTAGTTGGAAAATCGGGGGAAGTGTCTCTATACCAGTACAGACGAATGGCTGTCTAAAAAAAAGAGTGTATGACACACATATTAAAAATTATTTTATTTTGTTCGCAGGATTCATCTACTCAGCCTGCTGCCTGTTTCATAAATATCCCTGCTCACAATATAAAATTCAATTTTTAACTACTGTAAAACTTGATATTATGGGGGGACTTGATGCGTTTTGTAGGTTGATGTTTTGGAACGAAACAAAATTTATCAAGTCCCTCCAGTGTTTCAGGTCACCCCATTTTATACGCTGAGGGACTTGATACATTTTGTAGGTTGGTGTTTCGTTTCGAAACATCAACCTACAAAACGTATCAAGTCCCCCCAATGTATCAAGTCACCCCATTTTACGGTAGTTAAAAATTGAACTTTATATTCCCTTATACTTTCAAATGTTTTATTTTATTACACAGTCTCAAATTCATTCTACTAAATCATATTCTAGCCTCACTTGAAACATCAAAGCATTCTCCTGCAAGCAAAACTATATCACTTACAGAAGTTGTTTAGTATTATTGAGAATTTACTGGATGATAGTAGATTGTGAACTGTTAGGTATCGTGATAGCCCTGCCTGTGTATGTGGTTTACTGAGTTGTATTTATTTATTTATTTCTGGCTTTAAATCTCTGTCAACTAGCTGTTTAAATCACAACTCTTACACTAAACTTAAATAAAATACACATCCATTGCAAACTTCGATTTCACATGTATATTTTCAATTTCATATTCCATAATATTAACCAAATTTCTACATACTCATACCTTCTACACAACTGATGAATTGTTTGTGCTTGTAAATTGAATAATTCTACTTGACACTAATCAATCAATCAATCTTCTTAATGTATCCAGCTGTTTGCTGACAACATGAAGTCCACTATAGTCCACTGTAGTTCTATTCAGTTGTTGTTTTTCACGAGAAATGAGGGGTATTTTGATCGGTGTTCATTATAGATGTCTGTTGTTAGTAGCCAGAGTTGGGGTGTAGTCAATATTATACTGCAGGGCTGTGTCTTCTGCAACTGGTACTGATGGTTTTAATTTACTTCTTTTGTGGTTTATGGATGGACAGTATAGAAAAATGTGTTCCAGATCTTCATCATGATTATTACACCACAGACAAGTAGGATTATCAGAAATGCGAAATCAGTGTAGGTATAATAACGGGCGTATATACGTCACCCAAACATCGTAAGATGAAGATTACATTTGTAAAGTTTCTTTCCAGCCATAAGCAGTGCTGACTAAGATCAGACGCTATGGACAGTACTCTATAACAGAGTCGCCAGTATGAAAGGATAATTCCGAGCCTTTGGCGTGAGACGAACTCGATAGCTCAGTGGTAGAGCGCCTGACCGGAGAACAGAAAGTCGCAGGTTCGATTCCCGCTCGAGGTTGTGAAATTTTTCTTTCATACCATGGCATGATTGTGACTATAATAGTATTTAATTCATTAATATGTCACATCAACGGGCGTATATACGTCACCCAAACATCGTAAGATGAAGATTACATTTGTAAAGTTTCTTTCCAGCCATAAGCAGTGCTGACTAGATCAGATGCTATGGTCAGTACTCTATATCAGAGTCGCCAGTATGAAAGGATAATTCCGAGCCTTTGGCGTGAGACGAACTCGATAGCTCAGTGGTAGAGCGCCTGACCGGAGAACAGGAAGTTGCATGTTCGATTCCCGCTCGAGGTTGTGAAATTTTTCTTTCATACCATGGCATGATTGTGACTATAATAGTATTTAATTCATTATAATAATTGTGTGACAATGTGACCTGTTCTGGCTCTTGTTAAAAATGTTTGAACATGTCTGGGCAAATCTCGCCGAAACATTGTAATCTTGTACAATTTTGACTTTTTCTATACCTTACAGCTTCAATGCTAATGTAAGATCTAAGAAATACAATAAATGAAATTAAAAATGAAAATGAGCGATTTTCACACTAACAACAAGTACGTACCTTCTATCACATGATTATAATCCATGGCAACTGTAAGCACATTTTCGTACACAAATTTTAATTTTTCCCACTTAGTATACACATGCTGGATTATAGTCGGAACATCAAATTTTAGTTGTTGCCAAGTTGTTGCTTCACGACATACATTCAGGATCACTCTGTAAAATGAACAGAAATATTTTATTAAATCATATTCAATGCATATTTATATAAAATGTTTTTTTGAAAATTGTTGTTGTTGTTTTCTAATGTCAGGCGTTTGACAATAAAGTAATTTGACCTCTTGCACTCCAATATTTTTCAAAGATATTATCATGACCAGCCACTGGAGCACAGATTTTGAGGTGTTCCGAATCCATTTCTTGGTTTGAGTTGCACAATGGGCAGTTAGGGGACTAATATATTCCAATTCTATGCGGTGTATGGCCAAACACTCATGGCCTGTTGCCAATCTAAATGCAGCTACAGACGATTTTCGTGGTAAATCGGGAATTAACTGTGGATTATGATGCAGAGAGTTCCATTTTTTCCCTTGAGATTGTGTTATCAAATTTTGTTTGTTGAAGTCTAACTATGTAGACTTTTTCACAGAGTAATACGTAGATTTAGTAACAGGTCTGTAAGTAGCAGTGCTGCCCTTCTTTTGTTTGAAAATTATAACAAATAATTTGGTACCGGTAATGAAAACTCGATCAAGTTTTAAAAATCAAAATAAAGTACTTAGATGTATGAGGATAAAGTTTTAAAATTTTAAATACTTAGAAGTATGAGAACTTTCATCATCATCATCATCATCATCATCATCATCATCAACAACAACAACAAATTCCAACTACTTCATGGTTTGAATCTGAAAATTCGTCCCAGTCTAGACATGTGCGAAGTTCAGTCTGAAAGAAGACTAAAGCTTAAAGGTCTGTTGCTGTGGAGTAATGCTTCGCATGTATGATTGTGAAACGACAGATTACCTAGTTGAGGTTTTTCCTCAACCAATTGAAGCAGTATAATTACTGGGTAACTTCCGGCATTGGAACTCGGACTCATTTCGCCATCATTTATTCACATGTCATTATCATTGTCATAGCCTGGGTTAAGTTCACGGTGCAGCATGTTGTATATGGACAAGAGCATGACCACTTGTCGACAAATTTTATTCACACAAAAGGATTGGTAAGCACAATAAGACTCAGACAGCATTGCAAACCTTTGGTGCACTCGTCTATAAAAAAAAGAAACGGGCTGTGATGGTTGTTGACACTCTGATTATGGTCGACCAAGATATTTCTTGATGATATGACTGTAGCAGTGTGAAGAGATAAGTGCTCATGAAAGACAGAATTCATAACTCCCATTGTTAGAATGACAGATAAGAATAAAGACTAATGAGATTGAATTTTGATATGGGCAAAAAATGGTCAGTAAATTTTGCCTGAAGCCCTTTCGTTTAAAATTTCTGTTCATTTACGAGATGTATAACCAGTGGCGTATACTGGTTAAAGGATTTGGGCTACCGCTGACCCTATTATTACACAAAATATATCTAACAATTACTTTAATTTTAATTACTATGGTAAAACTAATAATACAAAATTATTACATTATGTTATATTATAAACTTTTTCTTTTGTAATTTCCTTGGGCTACCGCCGGTAGCCCCGGTAGCCCGCAAAATACACCCCTGTGTATAACTACGACACGGACTTTCCAGCTTCTGTTCCTTCCACAAGGATGCCATGCCACAAATGTTAATCATCCTTAAAATTCCATCATCCTCAGACTTAATGGTAAGCATGGTAATCAAGATCCAAATCATTGTCAAAAAACAACTAACAACCGCCATCGACCTTCGATGATGGTATGGTATGGATTACGGGTTGAGGGTAGGACAAGTCCAAAAGCACTCAGAAAACTTATATAGAACCATTGAATCTATATCCAAATTTTTATGTGGATGAGAAATAGCTTAGAAATTTTTCGTGAGTCTTCTATCAGGGCAGATTCTTTTATGTGCCATAAATTTACTACACGGTTCCCCCAGATTTACTTCCCTGTCAAAGGAAGTTATCCTAAGGACTTTTGTTTTCCGTAAAAATTCATTGTCCTCAGCGGGGTTTGAATACACGAACTTTTCGGATCTAATTGCAAACAAGGTATTCACTCCTCTGCGGTGGCTGAGTGATTAGACCTTCAGCTTGTCATGCAGACAGTCCGAGTTTGAGTATCTATTGAACCTGGAATTTTTCATTTGAAAAATCCGTAGACTCATTGAAACTTGTGATGGACAAGGTCGCAGTTGAGTTTTTCTCGGGGTTCTTTCGTTTCCTCATGGCATCAACATCACTCTCCTTAATCTCCATTCTGTTACCATACCATAGCATTTCCCCAGTGTCAGGTGGCGACACACAGAGGGAGCTGGTTCAAGGATCAATGGGGTTGTCTGGTCGAAACCTGGATATGCAGCGAATCTTAGTGTAGTCAGCTTATGTGGGTTGAGAATGAGTCTAATTGGAGGATAAGCGTAATAGACCTCTAGGTCGCAGCACTGGGTCATAGTGTCCTCCTCCCTAAATACAATACAACACAAAAAGATAGCTACTACACCACTGAGGAGACGAACAGAGGCAAAGGGTGTTTGAGAATAAGGCACTTATAAAAATATTTTGGGCTAAGAGGGATAAAGTTACAGAAGAATAGAGAAAGTTACACAGCGTAGAACTGAACTCATTGTATTCTTCACCTGACATAATTAGGAACATTAAATCCAGACTTTTGAGATGAACAGTGCATGTGAGCGAATTTAGAAATGTATATAGAGTGTTAGTTTGGAGACCAGAGACCTCTGGGGAGGCCGAGGCTGATGGGAGGATAATATTAAAATGAATTTGAGGGAGGTGGGATATGTTGGTAGGGGCTGGATTAATCTTGCTCAGAATAGGGACTGATGATGGGCTTATGTGAGGGTGGTAGTGAACCTCTGTGTTCTCTAAAAGCCATTTGTAAGTAACTACACTACTGAGAACAATCACCATCGAGGTGGTACTATAACCACCTGGGTCCTGGAGTGTAGTATACTATATTTCATATATATACATTTAGTTTCAAATTTGCCACTAGATGGAATCATTATCGATCACTTCATTTCAGTGCTTGTCAAGCTCCTGACGTCTCTTGGAACTTAAAGGAAACATAAGAAAATCGATTCAGTCATTGCAATGCGTGTTTCAACAGTTTGTAAATGAAAATAGCGACCAGCAACTCAACGCCAAGGCACTGTAGAACATGCTTTGAAAATAAGTAGTACATAATAAACGTTATATTTTAAGGTTAAAAAAAATTATATAATATGTATGTGCAGAGATCTGAAGTATAGTATATCTGCATTTGTGCCTTAACTGTGTCCTGCAGAATTTTTTCAGCACTTTTCCTCACTACAGTGACATTTTTTAAGCATAGAATTACGTTGAACTTTAAAAATAAGACAAAAATTGTCTCAGGACTAAGGAGGATAAGTACATATATTCAACTATGTTATTCAAAAAGAGAATATATTTTTAATACTTCTTACAATATTCTCGCAGGTTTACTGACTAAGCTGAATGAATAACCAATTTACTGCAGAAAGAATATCTTAATCAGCAATGGTGTATTCCAAAAGTCAAAAGAAAACTTCGCAGTAGTCCAGTGGGGCATTGTCTCAATAAAGATCGCCTCTTTCTTAAATCTTGTAGACATTGTCAGTTTTCGAAATAAAAAAAAATAACAAATATAAAAAATTTAAAACTAAGAAATGCTGAAAATTTGTTAACTTTTCTAGTAAGGAACCCCTCGGCTTTAATGGGGCCATGGGAGCTACCCTTAAGCCAATGATGATTAGATAACAATGATTCAGTATTTATCAAAATCTTGCTACTTCAGCTACTTCCAAATACCATTAAACTTACTTGTCAAAATTTGATTCGTAGAGCCCAGCTCTATTATGACTCTTTAACATCAGTGGTTTATTCAATCTTTCACTAATATTTTCATCCAGAGTATCGTTCCATTTTCGGTACAAATTTTTTATTGATTCGTCCATTGCATCTATAAGATTCTTATAAAGAAAACGAACTTCATCCCCCTTACCACAAGCAGGCATCCACTGAGCCTCATCCAGAATCTGAAACACAACGTTCGTGTACTTAAACAATATGTGTAGTTGAATACTGCACGACTTTACCCAGAAAATTTATTTATCACTGAAGTTCTCTCGGTGATATGTCATTAATTGCTAATATTATTTCGCGTTCTAAGTCCACTAGAGTCGAGGAATTTTTTTTTATATAATAATATTTAAAAAATAAAATAATAACCCATAAAAATATTGTTATATTATATTCTGATGATTCTTGAAGTTGAACAACATTGTGTTCGTATTAATAATATTGAAAATCGCACCCGAACGGGCATTTTTTCGACTTCGATTATTGCGATGTTTTGTTCAGTGATCTCAGGATTGATTCCGCTCAGAAACTATAGCGTGTTCATAACGCGTGCGTCCGCTTCATTTGTAATGTTCGATACTATGATCATATCTCACCTTCTTTCGAGAAGTTATCATGGCTTAGGTTACATGAGAGGAGAAATCTGCACTCACTTTCTCTCTTATATCGAATTATGCACACTTCATCCCCCTATTATATATTCACTCGTTTTCATACTCTCTCTCGCTATCATAATATTAATACTCGATCACAATGCTATAACACGCTAGAAATTCCACTTCACACATCATCTCTGTATTCCTCATCTTTCACTGTTGCTACCTCTCGTCACTGGAACTCTCTGCCGCCTGAAGTCAAGGGCTGCCGAACATTGAAATCTTTCAAACCAAGTTAGAAAAAAAATTATCTTATGACGAGTTGCCAAACTAACTTACTATTATGACAAGTGTTGCATTGCATGTTTCCACGTATTCACATTTTTTTTATGTTCTAGTGATATTTAACTCATTTTATATTTTTGTTTTCATATTTTCCGATAATGGTATATCTATAATGTGATAAGTGGAGCTATATATAATCATAATTTTCCTTACTGTGTGTACTTAAAAATATTGTATTCATTGTATGCTTTGTACTGCACTATTTTATTACTACTATTAGTATTATTATTATTATTATTATTATTATTATTATTATCATTATTATTATTATTACTATTCTTATTTTTATCATTATTATTATTATCATTATCAATAATTGTCTTATTTTTTTATACTTTGTATGTCTCATTTATTTTGACCTGCTGTTTACATTTTATTATGCTTTTTCCTTTCTTTCTGTATGTTATATATTACGTCTGATTTCTATTTACTTGTTTACATTTTATTATTATTATATCTTATTCAGTTTTGTGTGTAAAATTGTAGTGTACTTTGTAAATTTGTAGAGTTTTTTGTAACGCAGTTTTACTCCTGGTTGAGTGTTAGAGAAGGCCGTATGGTCTTAACTCTGCCAGGTTAAATATTTTTTTTTTTTTTTTAACTGTAGCTTATTTCAGTGTTTCAGTGGCATAGTCTTTCAGAGATCTCACTCTCTTTACACACACTTCGAAGTGGTAGGTCTCACACTTTCGTCCACATAGTTCACACACACAGTTGTCTTTCGGGCAGTGTCATCTCTTTTCAGTGCACAGTTTACCGTGGAAGCCATGGACTGCCAGACGCATCACTGCGTGTCTCAGGTCGAAATTAGCCTTCTCCTATCTTCTCTCCACCATCGCTGCTGTTCCATAGAAAGCTGGGTTGATTTCTTCTCTCTTCATTTTTCGCTCCCGTATCACTCTTTCTGCATTCACCATTTTGGGTAGGAGAAGATTTAACCTTAGGTCCTCCAGGAAGAAGGTCTTCTTTGCTAGTTCGTATACTAGTCTGCTGGGTGTGTACTTCGACACTGACAGCGCCTTCTTCAGGAATCTTGCTTTTAGGCTCTCGATCTGCTTCAAGCTCGGTGACACCTTTACTTCAAACAGCTTCATTGCCATTCTCAAGGATAGTTGTCTGAGGTTTTATATGTCATTCATACTCTTGAGCGCCGCTGCCATCCTCTCCTCTATATGTGCGCAAAACGATCTCCTTGATGTCTGTAATGTTATTCCTAATTGTGTTCATATTAATATTGATCACTTTTTTACTAAAATCATTAAAATCGAAAGTCGATAATATTGCAAAACAGGCAACATATTTGCAACCAAGACCTCTTCAAGTGATATCTCTATCAAATGCGTTTGCTTCAGTAAAGTCTCATTTTACAAACATATGGATCAACAATTGGCTCTCTTCTGACAAAGGAAAAATTTTACAGTCTGTACAAAAGAAACCAAATGACCTGGAAATGTGCAAAAACTTGCCCAGACATGTTCAAACATTTTTAACAAGAGCCAGAACAGGTCACATTGTCACTCAATTGTACCTACACTGATTTCACATTTCTGATAATCCTACTTGTCTGTGGTGTAATAATCATGATGAAGATCTGGAACACATTCTTCTATACTGTCCATCCATAAACCACAAAAGAAGTAAATTAAAATCATCAGTACCAGTTGCAGAAGACACAGCCCTGCAGTATATATTGATTACACCCCACATCTGGCTACTAGCTACAGGCATCTATAATGAACACCAATCAAAATACCCCTCATTTCTCGTGAAAAACAACAACTGAATAGACTACAGTGGACTATAATAGACTTTATGTTGTCAGCAAACAGCTGGATACATTAAGAAGATTGATTATACAGTATTCCATGTGTCCTGTGCCGTGGTGTCGTGGTCTAAGGCATCCTGCCTAGGACTTGCGTTACAGAATGCGCTCTGGTTCGAGTTCTCATGGGAGAAGAAATTTTCTCATGAAATTTCGGCCAATATATGGGACCAGTGCCTACCCAGCATCGTGATGCACTTGGGAAGCTACGATAGGTAGTGAAATGCAGTTGCAAAAGCCAGCTATAACGGCTGGGGGGATCATCGTGCTAACTACATGATACCTCCATTCTGATTGGGTGATTGTCCACCTCTGCTTCGGCATGTGAACGTGAGGCCAGTAGCCAGCTGGTCGGTCTGGACCCTTCAAGGGCTATGGCGCCACAGATTATTATTTAAAAAATAAATGGCCTTTCAATTATAAAATATAATTTTAAGTGCGTTAATGAGATACTTTCTCTCTCGTTTAATATTTCTGCTGCAATTTATTATTCCATTTGAATGAAATTTAATTTAATTTATTTTATTCATTAAGAGTATTGAGAATACTGAATGCATTATTGGTCATTGGCCAGTAGTTTTTGGTATCATTTTTAAGCTGCTCTTATCTTGGAATTTAATTCGCAGAGAGCAATCAGTATAGTGCAATAAAGTGTTAAAGTGCTCAATCAAGTTTTTTTAGTAGTGATAGTAACACTATGACTAACAAAGTACCAGTAAATGACACAATTGTTGACGTTTCGGAAAGTGAGAAGTTAAATTGGTAAATGTTCAGTACATTATCTCCACTTGGTAAGAACGCCATATCGTATTTATGGAAAGACTCACTCCTGCCACTTCATAGCAATATCGTATAGTATTTTCCCTAGACCAAAAATACAATCTGGTGTTGCTATGAAGTGGGGGTGAACATTTAATTCTAAATTAATTTGATGTAACAGTAGAGGGTATAAATGCATGTCAAGTGATATGAAAGTGTTTATTTATAAAAATAAGTTATTAAATAATATCCTTACATTCATCAGTTTCATAAGACGCCTCTTCTTCAAGCTAATGATTAAAGCTTGCCCAGAGAATGGTGATAATCCTTCAGGATAGGTATTTTTTTCTTTCACCATGTCTTCTTTAATGTTTCGAATTTCTTCATCAAACATTTTATAAACCTGTAGTGAGAAATAATATTATGCTACATGAAATTATAAGATATTTTGGTGCCTCTATATCAGAATCTAAACTTGAATTTTTTATTCTGCTTTATAAAGGACTTCAGTGATTTTATAAAGTTATAATACTACAGTCTGATCCGTTTGGGTATGAATAATATTAATTTATTATTATAAAGCTATTATGATAGTAGGAAAAATTTCTTGCTGATTATATTATGATTAAAAGATGGGAGTTTCCATATATGGCAATCAACAATGCATAATCTGAAAGGACAAATGAAAATCGTAGATGATTAAAATGACTACTACAAATCAACAGTAGGCAAAATGTGTTCTTTGGTGTGCTAAATTTGAGAGTTTTAAAAGAGTTCAAAGGGAATTTCGACGTGAGTATGGTGTGCGTAATGTACGTACCTAAATAAGTTACTATTCCATAATATTGTGGTATCGAACATTTGTAGAAACAAGTTCTGTGTTAAAAAAACATGCAGGAGGTCGCAGACGAAACCCAGTACGAGAAGCAGCTATCTCTTGGCTTGGTCCCCAAACTCCCCAGATCTAATCCCTCCTGACTTCTTCGTGTAGAGTTTTGTTAAAGAAATTGTCTATTCACAGAAACCAGGAACATTGATGATCTGAGAGTAAAAATTACTCAAGCTTCTCAACAAATCACCCCTCTCATATTACAATGGACATGGGATGAATTGCATCACCATTATGAATTATGCAGGGTGCGCAATGGGGGTCATGTTGAGCTCTGAGGAATCTCCCATCTTTCAGTGTTGTCTGCACAAAGTTTCAACAAATAAAGTTCAGTAGTAAATGTTTTATGGTGTTTTTATTTTATCCAGACCCAAATGGATTACCCTGTAGTATAACTTAATAATTAAGGAAGATATGATGTAATGTCTTTTAAACTAATTGCAGTTAATAGTTTTTATATTACGTAAAAAAATGATACCGATATCTATAAGTAAAATTCTAGTAAATTAGGGATTCTTTCGGGTTTGTTTGTATGTGTGGAAAAACTTCCTGTCTATCTTTTCATTATCCGCATAAGAAAATCGACTTTAACAGGGTGATTTGTACAACATATGACATTTACTTCCTAAAATATTCTTTGTAACAGAGAAATGAAGCAGTGGACTGATTTTAACTTGTTGAATTTTATGCGTGCTGTACAGTAGAGAATTTGGTGGAGGATGATGAAAGAGAGAGAGAAAGAGCGAGAGAGAGAGAATGAGATAACAATACCGGTACTGTGTGTAAGAAGGAAGACAAAAATAGTATAATTGAGTTGTGGTAATATAATGGTAATAGCAACAGTGATTGTGATGGTTATAGTGACAGTGACAGTGATAAGGATTGATAGTGATAATTTTTTTTTTTCGTTGTTGGTAACTCTATAGCATCTATTAGATGCTTTACGGTTGTGCTAACAGATGGAGTTATTTGTCAACAATGTGACGCTGAAATGTGTTTTCAGGTTACTGCCGAGCGACAGTCCTGATGTATTTTTGTATTGTGATGATTGGTTAATTAATATTAACCCGGCACACTCACAATCACACTCACATTCATACAAATTTCCAGACTCTAGACACCCAGGGAATTCTTCTTCTTCAAGAAAAATTCACCGAGCGCTGAGCCCGGGAATCGAACCCGGGACCTCCTGATTAGTGATAAATTAGTGACAGTAAAATTGACAATACCAGCAAACCTTACAGTTACCTAGCAACTCATTTAACTTTATTCCAGCAGTGGAAACTGATTCAATTTGAATTTTTTACTAACAAAATAAGACATCTTCATGTCTCAATTATTACATCAATTCTAAGTGCACCTTATAAAGTTGCATACTAAAACACAAAATTACTTACATCGACTGTTTTTCTATCATAGACAGTGTGCAGAGCATCTCTCTTTGCATAATGATAAAATGCTTGTAATGCATAAACTCCTTCTTCCACATTTGCAACTTGATCGAATACTGATGTCATGAGATTTTCCAATATAACTTCAATATCTTTCATCTGACCACGGAATCTATAATAAAGAAAGAGACATCTAGAAACTACATAAAAGTAAAAGTTGTAAAGGAAACAACAACAGTTACCATCATTATCATCATCATTATGGCTATCGCTGTTATATAACACAGATTTTACTGTTGTGAATCATCTCCAAATAATACCTTTCCAAAATTCTTTATATTTCAGGTTTGGGTTGCAGGGAGTAGTGAAGTGCATTCCATAACCTTTTCTAATAAAATCCCATCCTTACCTTCCCGCAGTGCAACCTGCTTTTTAACAAACGAGGCTCTGGAGACGAAGTCATAGAGGCATAACTGTTACATTAAAAATGGAGGAAATTTCATTTCAGCATGCTGACCTGCCGTGGCATGCATAAGCGTCCTCTAATTGGTGAAGAAGGGATATGGTCGGCGGAGTTATCTGACAGTTCTCCTGGCTAGGTCATATAGACCTGCTAACCAATGGCAGGTGTGGCAGTTTGGGAATTGTGTGTAGGAGATGTAACCACCATAACATAAAAATATGGTGTCTACATTAAAACATTTATACTTTCTGCTACATCACTCTCCTATAACCTCCTGAGTACTGACACATTTGTTGTTCTATTTTTAAAGTTCAATATAATTCTACACTTAAAAAGAAAGTCATGATATGAGGAAAAATCCTGAAAAAAAATTCTGCAGGTTACAGTTATGGCACAAATGTAGGTATATTATACTATACTTCGGATCTCTGCACATACATCTTATATCATAATCAGGTATGAAGTACTGTATAGTAGCCTCAAGAAGATATTAGAGAGTAAGGGAGTTAGTTAATGGCTTTATTGTCAAGAACTCAGAATTAGTTAAGATATATTTCAGGTTTTCGCTTCTTCAGTTTCTTCTTTTACTCCCTATGTCTCTATGATTTATATGTAATGTGATCTTTGTCTTTCTCCATGTTGAATCTTTCGTACACTACTTTTAACACTTGAATATAAATAATTGATTAAATGGCGATCTTACTTGTGTTAATTGTGTAAGCATGTGCGGCTTACAGCTGTTTCGGTGCTTCTTCACACCATCCTCAGAGCCTACTAGATCTCGGCGTCATCTCGAACTTCGCTGCCTGTTGTGTGGGTGCGTTCGAATGTTGACACCACATTTCAACACTTTTTAACAATCGAACGCACCCACACAACAGGCAGTGAAGTTCGAGATGACGCCGAGATCTAGTAGGCTCTGAGGATGGTGTGAAGAAGCACCGAAACAGCTGTAAGCTGCACATACTTACACAATTAACACGAGTAAGATCGCCATTTAATCAATTATTTGTCTTTCTATTATCTTTTTCACTGTAGCTTCGTTTCTAGAGACAACTTGGGATCTGTCTTTTTCCATTCTTTCAATATGTTCAAACCATTACAATCTGTTTTAATAAATCAATTAATATTATTTTCACTGAACAAATATTAAAAAAAGACCACAATGACTGCTCGTGCTAGTGAGCTGGGCTTATAAACTGGGGGCCCGGGTTCAAATTCCATTCCACGCTGAATTTATAACTTGTGTTGGGAAGCCCGTGGTCAAGGCAATATAGGGGCTTTCTCCAGGTACTCCTGTTCCCCTGTGACAATCCAACAAATCTCCATGATCATTGTCATTGATCAAGTACAATGTGAACCTACAGCTTGTGGTGCACTATGGATAGTCTCCGACTAAGTGATCTACAAGTCTCGGCATAGCAACATCTGTGAGCCCACTCATGAGTCGGGGCAAGTAACGATAAGTTAAGGGCCCCGCCATTGGAGGGGGGTGGGGAAACATGAAAATGACACATATTTTTTCGTTAGACATTTTATGCATTTTGCAACAGATTGGTTCATTTATTGTCTTGCGAACGTTATTACTATTTGTACAGTGAAGCTTCAATTGTCATCACTTTCACTGTTTCTGCTAACCATTGTTCGCTATTAATATCATTAAATTTTGTTTTCCCGAAATTGTTCTAACTAGCATTTGCTTGATCATGTCTCAGTACATTTCTCTTGAATAATTAACATTTGCACAATCTAATGCCTTGAGTCACGTCCTCAATATTTCTGCAGTGCTCGGGAAAAGTGACATAAGTCAGTTTCCACAAACCTTTTTTGATAATAATTTATTGACAACTTACACTGGTTTATGTCGATTTGATTTTTTTTTATGGGAGAAATACTTATGTATTTTTTTCCAAGCGAGCAGATGTTCCGTAAGTTGTCAATAAATTATCAAAAAAGGTTTGTGGAAACTGACTTGTGTCACTTTTCCCGAGCACTGCAGATTTCATAATATCCCTTTGGCCTGGTCTCCACATCGAGAGTTGTCTTCATACCTGATTGTTAAAGAGCTGAATCATAGCTATGATTTGTCTTCTGATAATTGAAGCGTCAGCTGGAACAACGTTGTAAGTTACAAAATTTTCATTCGGCATATTTCCGTGTGTATGTCATGTTACCTTGCTATACTCTTTGGCTTGCAACTGTCCATCAATGCAATACGTGTAATTTGTCCACCCAAAGGTTTGCTACCCTGGAACAACGTTGTACATGTACACATTTTTCAGCTCCTGTAAATTTTATCAAATGTGACTTATACCGGTAACTTGTTCCAGCCGACGCTTCAATTTCTGACTTGTTTCACATTTCAATGCTACAGTGCTTATATAATGATCTATGGAATACAATAATCAAAATGATACAAAAATTAAGCTATTATAACTACGGCAACATTGAAATACTTTCACTCATTTCTCCAATAAGGCCAGCACTGTATTCCTGGTATGATTTTGAGTACAGTATACCATTCAAATTATGTTAACTATTTCGGTTATTGTGGTGGTTTTACTTTACACAGAATAACTCCAAAATAGTATGAAAATAATAAAAATATCTACATTACTTTATTGCTTGCAGTCACCATTATAATAATCTTTGTTTGGTTACGAGCGTTTTGTTTCTGTACAAAATCATGACAATCTGCAGCATCCTGTAGACCTTACTGGTACTTTGTATTAAAGGACGATGTCCCTTTTAGGTACTGTCTTTTTTAATTAATATTAGGTGTAATGGTACGAAAGTGTTACAACTGATTTATCACTTATATTAAATTAATTTACCCATGTTTATGTTTAAGAAATAAGAATCATACCCACAAATTTAATATGTATTCTTTATATTAATTTAATGCTAGGCATGGGCAAACTTTTTTTTATTAAGTGCTAACACCCGACTACCTTCCATTTTCATTCAAATGATTATTAGTTATACATCTTGATTACACAACTTTTAACGCTGTATCA
The DNA here is from genome assembly GCF_040183065.1 of Periplaneta americana. NCBI lineage: Eukaryota > Metazoa > Arthropoda > Insecta > Blattodea > Blattidae > Periplaneta > Periplaneta americana. The sequence goes on from NC_091123.1 coordinate 40,851,351, forward strand.
CTTCGGAATATATATACAATTGCTAACCACACCCACAGAGACATCAACACAGACATGGAAATACTACACATCCAACCAAAAAGCCAGAAACTAAACACACTAGAACAATATGAAATATACAGACACACAAAAACACACCCCAACGAAATTCTCAACACACAACTCAACTTCAAAACACACACACACTCTTTGACTCTACACTATACCACAGGAACACACCTCACAGGAAACAGAACAAGTGGCACCAAGACCAACAACGACCAGTTCTGAAGATGACTCATAAATAGGTCGAAACATGTAAACGAGGTACGTTGAAATTTAACACAGGAAAGTCTTACCATACATATTCCGAAGATTATTAGTTAATTCATTTCTCAGAATGTATGTTCCTTATCTCTCTTTTCTTTCAGGTTCATAGTATCTAGAAAAAAATATATTGAGAAACACTTTCAACATACCTCAAAATATGATTATACCATGAAGCAGCATTCACATCTAAAATTGTAGTTTGAACATCCCAGATAGCTTGTAGATTTGATTCAAATGTTCTTTCTACTCTTTTGAAAATCATTTCAAATTCCTCTCCTCGGGTTCCTCCAAAACGTGGTTCTGGAATAAATTTTGTTTCATCTTTCCTGCAACGTAAAAAATTCGCATATACCAAAGTAATTACATCCACAGCAAATGTTGCTATACAGAATGAAAGGGAACATATTATATTCCTTCTCAGATAAGAATCCTGGAAGTACAGATACTTGTCTCATAAGTAATATCCATTTTGGAACAAAATTTTAGTTGGACTGTGCTGTGACAAGAAATTAATCTAATATTCAAAGTATTCTATGTCTTGGGCCACCTTTAAGCGAGGTTTGTTATCTCGCGATGGTACCAGTTTCTGATTTTTGGTGTGAAGAATTCTATGAAACACATTTCAACAACTTCCAAGTTTTATAAATTTCTTCCATGCAGGAAGTGAGCTATGGATCGAAAAGAGATGGTAATCTAAAGACGCAAGATTAGAGCTAAATGCAGGTATGGTAACAGTCGATTCCCCCTTTTCCTGGATGGGGTCTTGTCCTGTTGCAAGGGAATTCTATTTTAATTAACTAATGCAGGGTACCGGTAGTCACTCTCAAAACTTCATGAATTTGTTCTAGCTGTTGAGAATAAAGATCCGCATCGACTGCACGTCCATTTGAAATAAATTTCCAGTGAATCACAACTTAAAAATGCCATAACATTACTTTCGAGCCAAACCAATTTTATTTAACGACGACTTTGGCAGGCTGACAGTGATTTAGCCATTGTTTTCAGGTGTCAGGATTGTGGTAATATACCCATTTTTCATCACATGTGACAAGTCTCCCATAAATTTATCATCCATGGGATTAGTGATAAGCTGAAAGAGATCCACTCTGTGTTGATCCTGTTCAGGTGTCAATTCATGAGATACAGACTTCTGTATGATTTTCTAAGCATCTTAATGTGGCGATGTACCTATTGCATCTTTTGAAGCACCAAATTCTTCTGACAACATAAGAGTCTTTTTTTCTGAAACTCTGCTTGTATTCTCAATATTTCATATCCTAGGTTTTCCAGGACGTTGTAAATCTTTAATGTCTCCTTCTCAATTATTGAAACACTATTAGGATAGCATGTAATAGTACAAGAAAGATAATGGGTGAAGTGCAAACAAAGGAGAGTGAAATCTAAGAAAACATTGACGAGCGAGAGTTACAGATCTACTAGGGTCTACAACGTCAAGGCACAAGATGGTGATGGTGGCTGCGGCGGCAGTGTGTGTGAGCGTGTGTGTGTGTGCGTGTGCGTGTGTGTGGTGCGTATGGTGATAGACTGATAGACTGAAGTAGTTGAGTGCATTGGCGTCACCAGCATCTGATTATTGGTAGGGGACAGGCAGTCATTCTCATCATACCTGCGTACTTTTTTATTCTGCTTTACACCTAACTGAAAACATAATACATGCCTGTAAGAATTTTTCTGCCCTGATTTATTTTTATTTTGTCATCATTTTAGAATATCCTTTAATTCACCTAAACTAGGATTCGGATTGGAATTAAAATAAAGACAATTCACAATTACTATTTACTACTTTAATAACTGCTGTTTATTTGCAATGACTAGACATATTGCACCAATAACTTTGTTGCGCTGTGTAATGGTAAAAAGAAAAATACTGTTGTCTGGACCATGAGCTTGCCCAACACAGGTTATAAATTCAGGGTACTGAAATATTTTTAACTTCATATTGTTTTATTTTGTAAGATATAATATCTTGTTAATGTGATCAACTTGTTTCGTTCTCCTACATGATGAAATTTTTTCGAATTTTAGATAAAATGTTAAAATGTTTCCTTTTTTCCTTCTCTGTATAGATGATATCAAGATCTACCTGAAGAAGGAGAATTTCTCTCGACTTACCGACATGGACGCTTGGGTCAATGATGAGCATGAATACCTAATCAATTACTCGTCATATCTGATGTCGTTTTGAAGACATAATGTTGTCTTTGAGTTCACCAGATTATTATGGGCATGTGACTTCTTTCTGTAGTTTTATCTGAAGCGAATGTTCTACCATAAGTGAACTGCCCCCATACTATCCAACAGTTAACATTTGAGCTGAAATTCATTAATGTCATGGACATGATGCAGAAAATAATGAACAGTTTTTGTTGGTGTCTTGAGAGTTGCTTGGTGTCTGACTAAACTTACCTAACTGACGTTATCTTAAAAAAGGTGACTACATAACATAATGACTTTTTAATATTTATTTTCCAGTTAATGTATCCTTATTCTAATTGTGGGTAGCTCAGTTGTTAGAGCAACTGGCTACGGACTGGAAGGTTTTTCTCTTTACCAAGGTTCACTCAGCCTATCAAATTGAGTACCGGGTATTTCTCAGGAGTAAAGGGCGTCTGATGTGTGGTACCGTCCACACCAACTCATTCTAGTGCTGATGTCAAAAAAGCATGGAAATCTACCTCCATGTCCCCCAAACGCCTTCATGGTATATACTGTATAGAGGATACCTTACCTATCCTAATAAATTATAAATCATCTAGTTGTTCCAGCCACAGCCTATATTTTTAATCTTACATACGTACCTGCCAAAAATAATCATAGCTTCACATATTTCAATCATGTCTCGGCATCTCTGTACAAATGAATCTACGTGGTTGAAAATGGATCCATTGTCTAGTTCCCATGGAACATTTGAAGACTTGGTATGCATCTCAGCAATCTGCAATTAGACAGTTATTTGAGGACTCTTCCAAATTCACTCTAACGAGAATACAGAACACTACTAGTATCTCTAATGCTATTGACTGCCAATTGTTCTATGATTGGAGAAGACACTTAAGTTACTATTCATTTCTGCAACTGTGAGTATTGTAGTTTGATTTCCAGCATTTGTTATTCTAATTCTTTTTCATTGGCAGCATGACACTGATAGAACCTGGATTTAAGCCCATTTATTCAGTTGTGATATTTCAGATACAGTATTAATAATAGAGGCAAATAATTTCATTGTTAAAAAGCTGAGAATCTAACAAAAATAATAACATAATATCGGGTGTTTCAAAATGAATATCGGGGTTTTAAAGCTTTGTAGTATTTATTACATTTAACGTACAATTATAAATGATACATCAAATGAAAGAGCAACTCAAAGTTTGCTACAAGTGCTCAATGTCACATGGCACACATCGAGTCAATAAACGAGTTCTTCCCAAACCTTGATCAGTGTGTCTGGAGTAATTGTTGCAACAACTGCTTCAATCTTCTATCTTAAGTCTGGTAGGTCAGCTGGTAGCGGAGGTACATACACACGATCCTTTATGAATCCCCAAAGGTAAAAATCGCATGGCATAAGATCCGGTGAACGTGGAGGCCATGTGAAACAAGCTCTGTCATTCAATTTAGGGGAGTCTCTTGCAACTGTACCATCTCGTGGGGATTTGCTGACCCCCAGATGCGAACATTATGAGTGTTCACACAGTCATTTAGGTGAAATGTCGATTTATCACTGAAGACGACAAGATCCAGAAAATCTTCATCGCCATGCTGCAACATTGCAGTTGCAAAGTTGGCATGTAAACTGTAGTCTGTAGGCTGTAGAGCTTTTAGCAACTGCAAACGATAAGGACGTAGTTGTAAACGCCTCCTTAAAAGTCTCCACACAGACGTCGCTGGAATTGCTAATTCATGACTAGCCTTCCGAACAGATTTCTTGGGACTACACGTGAAAGTCTCTTTCACTCGTTCAACGTGCTTTCTAACGGCAGACAGAGGAAACAGTGCATGCACATGCGTGCGTACAAAATTGTTTGAGTTGCTCTTTCATTTCTTAATTTATTTCAACCATAATTATTCCATTCTCATTATCTGAAAAATGTAACAAACCTCCTACATCTATATTAAGTATTAAATTACATAATTCTGATTGTTGTCTTATACAGTATAAATGTTCGATTATTAAAGAGTCCTCTAAAGTAAAGTATTTAGGCATAATTTTCGATAATCATTTAAAATGGAACCAACACATTAATTACCTTTGTAATAAATTACGTAAAATAGTATATTATTTTGTTTTATTGAGGAATTACTTGTCAATAAGTTTATTACGAAGGTGGGGTTACTTGAGACATCGGGGATATTTGAGCCAAATCAGGTGTTTAGATGTTTTCGTTTCTGTGATTTTTGTAATTTTTTAATTCAAATTTTGGAATTAAAGAAAAGAAAATTATGTGTGCATATTATCTCAGTGAATTATAGAATATAGCTAAAGATAATAAACTACATATATACTGTACCCAAATCTATAAAATGTTATCATTTAAGGTTTCATTAACTCAAGTAACCTCATATGAAGTTTAACTTGCACCACATAGCATTTTTAAATGGGTGGCTCAAGTATACCCATTTCCTGGGTAACTTGAGCCACTAATAAAACAATAAATAAATACATAACAATAGTGACAATGCAATAAAGCTGCTTGCCTATGGTTTGTATGTCACAAGATTCAACATATAGGAGAGCAATGAAAGTTTCTCAAGGTATACGTTTTTTGTAGGAGTTAATGAAACTTTCTGAAGTGGTTCAAGTATCCCCAGTTTACGGACAATATATTTAACTTTATTTCAATCGGTAATTATGTATGGAATTATTGGATGGGGTAGCTCATTTAAATCCAATTTTAATCCACTTTATTTATTACAGAAGAAAATAATTAAAATATGTCTTCATAAACCTATTGATTTTCCATCTCAAAATTTGTTTCTAGACTTTAATGTACTTAACGTAAGAGAAAATTTATTATATTGTATTAATAAAATTCATACATAAAAATCGAAATAATTTTGAATTGTATTCTCATAGTTATGAAACAAAAGGTATGAATTCTTTAAGATTGTTTGAACCAAAATGCAACACTGTTGCAGTATTTAATCATAGTAGTAATTTAGGCCCAAGAATATATAACAAATTTATATTTAAATATCCTAATCTTGTCAATTCTAATAGTTCTAGTATTAAATTTAAAAAGTTATGTATGGATCTTATAAAAATTTAAAAATTGTAAATTTAAATTTATATATTATAATTGCACAGTAGACATACGACAAATTGTATTGTATAATTATTAATTTCAATTCAGGAATCCGCCCCTGAGCACGAGTTCTACTCTTTTAGGGGCGAGCTAAAGTTTTTCTGTATATATTATATTTTATGTTACAATTATTAGCAAAATAATAAATAAATAAATAAATAAATAAATAAATTTAATGTATTATTTATAATTGTACGTTAAATGTAATAAATACTACAAAGCCTTAAAACCCTGATATTCATTTTGAAACATGGTGTACCTGTGTATTATAGTCCTTCCAACCTCCTTCCCCATCAGTTAAAGAAGTACCTAATTTCTCATGCCATCTATTCTGTGGGTGAATTTATGTTATTCAACAACGCTTCATGAATATTTCTTTCTTGTATTCTGTGGGTGAATTTATGTTATTCAACAACGCTTCATGAATATTTCTTTCTTGTATGAAGTATGGATTACTAAACCTTTGTGTCGTACTAGTAGATTATTATATTGTAAAACACTTATGCATATATTTCAACTAGACTGTGACTATAAGTAAGACTTTATAGTACTATTAAGATTATTTTTAACATGTTCCATATTCTAACTGTGAAGAGATGTACGAATACCATGGAATGTAAATAAATACAATACATTCAAACCACATTTAAGAAGTGATAAATGATAGCAACTTTTTCTAAGAGGTATGCATCAGTAACATCTGTGATAGAGTGATGGTATAGTCGGTATTATTGTTTCATGTACACAAATAAAAAATAAATCTAGACTTAATTATGTCTAAAAATGACAGTAGGCCTATCCGTTTAAATTACTAATGCTACTAGCTTATGTCAACAGCTTTACATTACCCTGTCATAAAGAAGTCTATATTTGATACAGCATTCAATTATAGTTTCAAATGTTCGAATTCCACTTCTTGTGTTTCCTTGAAATATATCTCCCAAGTTCACTGCTCTAATACACTGTACTATGACTTGATTGCTAACTGCTCGACATAATGCGGATAACTTCCCTCTAAAAAAAAAAAAAAAAGAAAAGATAAACATCATTCTTTCGGTTATCCATTAGGCAAACTGAAAAGAAAATATGCATTTAGTGAATACACAGACTAAATTATTTTTAATTTTCAACAGAAATACCATTTTTTATCATCATCATCATTATCATCATCATCATCATCATCATCATCATCATCATCATCATCATCATTTCAGAACAACAAGAATATTTTAAATAGTCACTTAAAATAATTTTCTACCATTAAAGTAGCCTTGTACCACTTCCTAATTTCGTTTAAAGTGACTGGTGTTCCATTTATTGAAAATAACTTTGTAGAATATTGTGACCTTTAACATCTCGTACAAATGAACACCAGTCACGAACGAAATTAGTGGTATAAAGTAAGTGAGTATTTTATTCACCATAAAATCCTATACAGGATAATGGTTTCGTCAATGTAAATACAGAAAGAACGATACACATTAAGACACAACTAGAAACACAATTCAAACTAACAATAGATCACTTCATTAACACTATATAAAAAAACTTTAGTAATAAGTTATTTTTTAGACAGTCGGAATGGCTGTAGACCCTTAAAGGCTAGGCAAGCATGTTAAAAATTGGCCATTCTACGGTAGCATGCGAAAAGTACTTTTTGACACTAGTGCGAAATATATTTCTTTTGTACCTTTTCTTTGTAATGCTGACTACTTTTACAATTAATATGATGTAACATAACTGATTTAATATTAATTAGATAATTGTGTCTTATTGCAAATACTGATATATTTACGTCATCCATTTTGAATCTTGCGTATACTACTTTTAACATTTGAATATAAGTAATTGATTAACTAGCGGACTTGTGTTAATTACTTGTTTTGTATTATACATATAGCTCAACTTATGAATGATTGTTTGCGTTTGTAAATTTAATAATCTGATTGGCTATGTATTGTATACTTTTAGTAGAGCCATCGATGTAGCTCAGTCGGCAGACTCGCTGGGCTGCTGATCCGGAGCTGTGTTCGGGTTTGGGTTGGATCCCCCTTTGGTCTTTGGTTTCTTCCGAGGTTTTCCACAGCCATGGGACTGAAGCCGGATGGTCTATGGCGAGTCCTCGGCATCAACCCCTTTGATTTGATTACCTGGTTGGGTTTTTCCGAGGTTTCCCCAACCAAAAACCAAATGCCGGGTAATATTTTGGTGAATCCTCGGACCTCACCCATCTCACTACATCTCGCCAAAATATTGTAAAAAATTGCACAAAATTGTAAAAATTGTAGAAAATTACTGAATTGTAAAAATTTGTAAAAATTGTAATTGTAATATTGTAAAATTTTGACTTGTTCCACACCTTAAATCTTCATTGCTCATGTAAGATCTATGAAATAAAATAAATGAATGAATGAATGAATGAATGAATGAATGAATGAATGAATGAATGAATGAATGAATGAATGAATGAATGAATGAAATGTAAGTCTGTGTGGCTTACATAATTAACACGAGTAAGTCCGCTAGTTAATCAATTACTTATTTACGTCCCTTTCCCTCAGAATATAGAATAATGTTTTCGACTTCAATTTTAACTTGAATGTTGGAAGACTCTGTGGGGAACTAATGTAACAAAATATGATGGGGTACAGTAGAACTATTGACCCTAGGAATACGAAATTCGGTATAAGGAAGGTCCATACTATGCACTTCATAATGCTTGTGGTCACATATTGAGGAGTACTGGTACTTAATTTTTGTTTCAGTAAGTTTTGTTTTTTTTCTACTTGCATATATTTATGTAAATAATTAATTTCTCTGAAAGAAAAAATAAAAGCTTTAGGAAACATACTGTCTACATTATTTAATTTATTGAATGATCTTATGTAAAAATCAAAATTATGGAAAGAAAAGCTTTGATTTTGAGTAAATCGTCATATATTATGTGCTGTTCAATAGTTACCAGTACAAGAAATTGCTGTACAAAGATAGACAAATAGCTAGGTAGGCACACAGAGAGGCAGGATACCGAAACTGATAAAAATTGATTTTACCTGCTAGTAGCAATGCAGTTGCAATGGAAAATATTCAATCAGTCGAGCATTAGTAACCAACCAAATAATACTTTACTATCTATCAGTCTACTATAAGCTTTTCAAATGATAGGTAAATTAATAAATATTTCTTACTTTGTATTGTAGTATGGTGAATTCATCCAAATGACCCTTATATATTGCAATAAGGTGGGTATAATCTTAGGAATGTCGTAAGGTGAAACAGTCCTGTCCATTTCAGAACAAGGATCATGTAAAATCTGCAGGAACTCGATATTTGATTTGGCTTCTCTTAATCCTTCCTGTAATTATAAATAAAATCTAATCTTAGCTTACAAGAATTACCGGTTAAGGTGGGGTTACTTGAGACATCGGGGATATTTGAGCCAAATCAGGTGTTTAGATGTTTTCGTTTCTGTGATTTTTGTAATTTTTTAATTCAAATTTTGGAATTAAAGAAAAGAAAATTATGTGTGCATATTATCTCAGTGAATTATAGAATATAGCTAAAGATAATAAACTACATATATACTGTACCCAAATCTATAAAATGTTATCATTTAAGGTTTTATTAACTCAAGTAACCTCATATGAAGTTTAACTTGCACCACATAGCATTTTTAAATGGGTGGCTCGAGTATACCCATTTCCTGGGTAACTTGAGCCACTAATAAAACAATAAATAAATAACAATAGTGACAATGCAATAAAGCTGCTTGCCTATGGTTTGTATGTCGCAAGATTCAACATATAGGAGAGCAATGAAAGTTTCTCAAGGTATACGTTTTTTGTAGGAGTTAATGAAACTTTCTGAGGTGGTTCAAGTATCCCCAGTTTACGGTATAATACCTATACCGAAAAAGAGTACCAGAATCAAAATTGAAGGCTCTACAACATTGAGGATCTTATTGGATGATGGTAAACAATAGCAGCAGCATTAGTAATAATAATAATAGTAATAATAATAATAATAATAATACTAATAATAATAATAATCCAAAATATTACTTGTGACTTTCATTATTTTTGCACTCGTTAAACAGTGATTGTTATATTTCCAAATTATGCATTGTTTAGTTTTGTCATTAATTTCGTTAATTTTATCATACATTGTGTGGAGATTTTAATTTGGTAGTAACATAATTGTTAAAGCCATCATATATATAATATGCACCATTCAGTAGAGAGAGAAGAGTTGTTTGATGACCTACTAATACCAGTATTAAAATCATTAGCTCACATTTCTGGAGCCTGGTAAAATTATTTCAATATAATATTGAGTTATTATTTCAATAATAATTACAGTACTTCAATTTGATATATACTTCAACAGCTGTGTTGGATTCTAATGTTTTCGAAAAAAAATATGCAGTAAAATAGGCCGACTCAGGAAAAGAGAATGTTCATTTTATTACTATTTTTAATCAATAGGTATAAATCCTGTTAATAAAATAACACAAAAATGAAACCTAGTAGGCAAATAATAGCACAGTAAAATGTTTAAGATCTTGGTTGGGGATAAAGTTCAACGAAAAAAATATAATTTGATGATTAAGCACAAGAATTTGATTGAAATTCCTCTCTCCAGAAAGAAAGAAACCGTGCATACACCACTGATTTTAACTACAGTGGTATACTGGTATCGAAATGATAATGGATCTTCTTTCATCTCTCTCTCTCTCTCTCTCTCCCCCCTTCCTCTCCCTTCCTTCCTCCAGCTTTCTTTCTTTCTTCCTTCCTTTTTTTCTTTCTTTCACTTTTTCTGTCTGTCTTTCTTTCTTTCTTTCTTTCTTTCTTTCTTTCTTTCTTTCTTCTGTTTGAACCAGTTTTTGATTCCAATTTTTCGACACCTGTTGTGTTAATAGCTAATACTGATAACTTCTGAGAAATTATTTTAATCAAGCATTGGCTTTGTCAACTTTTTCCCAGTTAACATATACCAATTTCTTTTAAGTAACTGGTATCTTATTTCATATAACACGAACACAGTTACACGAAGTTTCGTTACTAATCCACATTGCATTGTTAGAGAATCAGTGGCGGTTATTCAAGTGAAGTACATGAAGGCCACCTTCACCCCTTTTTTCGTGCTTTAATAAAATATATTTTATCAAGAAATTAAAATAAAATGAATTCTTCACTAAACCATATTTTGCTCTATTTTTTAATATCTTGTTCGGCTTAATCCGCTCAGTTAACGTTCACTGCAGTACTTCACACGAACCCCGCACCAGTCAGGCCACGTGGCTAGCAGACCAGCTGAAGGTCCGAATGAGGCTTTCCTTTTCGCCTTCAGTAAACACACCCGGTTGCCATGACAACGAGTTGCATATTATGAATTACCGGTCCCTTTTGCGAGGCTATTATGAGGGTCTGTGGAGCAGGCATTCATCTCCTTTCTCTATTCTTGAAAGACAGAATCCCTCTCTCGTCCAAACATTGGATCAGGGTGGCAAACTGTAATATTTTGCAACTAAATAAGAAAACATAAAATATTCTGTAAAGAAGTTAAATATTGTTTAAATTTAGTATATAACGTATATATTTTGGTATTTTTTAACGTTAGTACCTCTTGAATATTATGTTTTATATGGATTTTGAAATAATTTGAGTATCCTGTAAGAAATAAAGTTGGCATAAAATTTGAAACTACGTTGTACATTTCACCCGCGCTGACCAACGATTTCGCTTTAGGTATTCTTTGTTGTGACAAGTGCCTTGAAGTGTGAAGATGTTACCAAGTGTATTAATGCGATGAAAACATGAATCCGTTAAACGATTTAGTGTGTAATCTTTAGGAGACACCGTTCTCTCATTGGTGTGCAGAAGATAAGCAAGATATTTTAAAATACCGCAGAACAAGTCACATTAATATAACTATGAAAAAAGTAAAAGTGGTGGTCGGTCATACAATATTCAGTTTCAAGATTCGTGGTATGCGGATTGCAACTGGTTATGTGGGAGTCACTATAACGAGAAGTTATATTGTTGGCCTTGTCTTCTTCTGGGGAACAAGAAACCCGCTTGGAATTCAACTGGATTTTGCGATTTCAGAAATGTCAATCGCGGTCTTTACAGCCATGCAGATTCAGCTGAACACATTAAATGTATTTTGCAATTAAAGGCACTGCAGTGCGGATGCACTAAAGGAAAGTTATAGGTTATACGTAAGTCAATTTAATGAAAACGTACGTTTAAATAGACTGGTAATGCACATCGCAATCGATACGGTATTGTTTCTAAGCAAGCAGGAGTTGGCTTTTCGCGGTCATGATGAGAGTATTTCGTCACAGAACAGGGGGAATTTCAAAGAATTATTGGCTCTCATTTCATTGGCCCTATGAAAATTAGAAATCACTATGAAAAAATTAGGCCTGTTCTTTCTGGGAAATCTAAAACGATTCAAAATGAAATAATTGATTGTATTTCTGAATGCATCAATGAACTTGTAAGAGATGAAATTACTAGTGCCCCTTTCTTTTCCGTTCAAGTGTAAGTTTTCTGTTCAACAGAATACTGCTTTGATTTAATCGTAGCTGCTTGATTTTACTGGATAGGTAAGCTTATATTGGAAGTTGCATGTTCCGAAGTTGATTTAAAATATGAATACAGTTTACGATTATGATTGTGATTTTGAATTTTGTTATTGGTCCTGTTTCTTGTGTACTCTTTTAATTTGATGTGTTGTATAAAATGTGTTAGATTTTGTCTTTTTTATGTCATGTGGACTTGTGGTTGTTTTATTATGTTGTGGTATGTATTGTGTGGAAGTTTTGTTGGGACAGTGAATTCTTCGGGATTAAGGGGACATAGCTTCCGAAAATGTTGAAAATTTGTTTATTTTATATGCTGTGCTTTTCATAAAACTTAAGAAAATGGTGAATATATTACATTAATTCAATATGCCCATCGTATAGGTTACAAAAGCATTCGCGACGTCACGGGTATATAACGATTCCAGGAAATTACCTAGAATTCTATTGACCTTCACCTAATTTATCCGGCACGAGCCGCCACTGTAGAGAATGCGATAACTGAGAATCTTTTATGAAATTTTCACAATGAACATCACTTGATGAATGTCTTATAAACAAAAATTCGTTGTTTACAACTATACCTCATTTTTACAACACAAGAACACGAATGTATTCCTATTGCAGTCATTCAGTGTTCCAACCAAAACTAACATCTGCTTATCTTTTGTTATTGTTGCAAGTGATAAAATCAGAAAGTTAGCATTAAGAGGGCTGGGAACACATTTTCTCAAGTATTGCAGTGTTTTCAGAAAATTTTCCTGATCGTTAATAGTATAAAGGTTTGATTTTTATAACGTATTCTGTTCTTAGGTTACAAAGTGCTTAAAATTACAAAAGTGCTTACCATAGGCCCTATTCTATCTATTCAACAAATATTTTTGTGCGAGATCGTGCGTATTTGCTTGCTTTCCGCACAGAACCAATACGCGGTAAGTGTGACATACCACATTCAGTATTCCCAACGTAACACACATAACAATTTTCCTATTCTTACCGCTTAAGCATCATATTCATTTTACTGCTTTAGGCTTTTAACATATTATTTTTAAAGACGTTCAATTTAGTAATAATTATAAATTGGAAACTTACCACTGCAATTTCGCATAAATTGCACTGTTAATTATTGTTTTTAAATATTTGCAAAAATTAAGTAAACTCTACAACACCACAAAAGTTACTGCATTTGTAATGCAAGTAACATTAAGGAAGCTGTGAAAAAATCAACAAGATTCCAGACTCATCATAGACTGGGGGAAAAAAAAGACAGACGTATATCACGGCCTGCTGCAGTATAGTAAACACAGAAAACATTTTATAGGAACAATGTTGAAGATAGATATATTTGTTTTCCAAAGTTGCCGTCATTGAACAGAAACCAAGATGGAGATTTCATTGCAACTAATTAGAAATTCCTCTTTCAGGTATGTAATAAACGATCTTCGCACAAAATAATGTACGATACACAAGCGGTATGTTTCAACTACGTTTCGCTTTTTCAATCTTTTCTTCGAACATGAAAACGTCAACATAGCGCTCTTGTAACGCATATTGCTATTTCATCCTTTGTATACAGTTATTTACTGAAGTGATGACAAACGGAAAATTTATCTGACCCTCCAAAGCATAAACTCGTGATACTCTTTGTTACAGTAAATTGCTTCCATCTACTAAATATGTCATTTGGAATTTAAGTGTTTTTGAAAATTGTAATATTATAATTAGAGTTCGGAATTTTAGGTTCTAAAAGTTAATACTGTTCCTCGCTATAGTTTATAAATACAGAAGGCACTTTGAGATATCATTCTTGTCACTCAGTATTTTCCCTTTGATACTGTTAAAGGTCTTTAATTCTCTTAACCACCACTTACAAATTAATGCACGATTCACAAGATTCATTGCCCAGTCCTTGTGACTCTGTTGTCTTATCATTACATATCGAACTCTTGTGAACTAGGCTTAAAATCCTCCTTACGGGCACCTCATCTATTCATCTTCACTCAGTGTCATTATTAACTTTTCGCACCTAAACTTCCGACTCTAATTATAATGTAGTAATTATACATAGCCTGATACCAAAGTTGTGCAGATGAAGTCACAAAAACGGAAATGGACTGAACACACTCCATATGAGTCAGATGGCTATAGAGAGACAAGCCCAAATTTGAATCCGCAAGGATAACACAGAAAAGGTAGACCGTGATTGACGAGGAAGAGGACAGTGGACGAGTAGGCAGAGAGAGCAGAAAAGTAGTAGAGAGAGTGAAGACGTTGGCCCAAAACAGAATTCACTGGTGATGCTTTGTTGAAGCCCTGTGTTCCAACTCAAGAGAAAAAGGATACCATTGTACTAGTAATAGTAATACCAAAATCTATACTACTGGTATATAATGAATTCCAAACAAAATAAAATGATAATATTATATTTAATTTATGTTTTACAACTTACTTCAATTTCTTCAGCAAGAACAAGAAATGAATGGATGTAAGTGGACTGGCTCATCAACAGTATCTCACATACGTTCTTCAGCATCTTGTTCTGTAGTTGAAAATTTAATCTCGCCAAATTTTTATCTGTAACAACATAGAAATATAATATATACGGTACTCTATATGATTCCTAAACATAACGTTTTTATTCTTGTAGAAATATAATATGTACTCTATGTGATTCCTAAACATAACGTTTTTATTCTTGTAGAAATATAATATGTACTCTATATGATTCCTAAACATAACGTTTTTATTCTTGTCATTAAACACAGTAAAATTCAGTCGCGAAGCTAAGGTGTAAATACTGGGTAGGCTGAAAAAAATCTGCTCACCTTATATCTTTTTATACAGCACTTGATTCTCAGCTTTTCTATCAAAATTTGTTTGTGACACAGACCCCACAAGAAGATGATGACCACTCATTTTCACCCCCAAACAGAATACAGGTATAACAATATAACTTAATTATCTCAGAGCACCCTGTTAGTCAAGGATATATCTTATACCATGAAAATTGAAATTTTATATTTTGTCTTCCTCCATTCGCTATTTTAATGTGTAAATGTAGTGTCGATCTCGTATCTTTGTGAGCTCATTTTGTTTCATACATCTAACTTGAAAACGGTTTATCTTTTAATTCTGCAAATAATGACCTCAATGTTCTCTCACTATTAGCCATTTTACACAAAATTAGTATGTAACGCTAATACACAAGCATACACTTTCGATTAAACTAACACTCAACAATAGAGCACATTCACAGAACATCAGTATAGTTCAGCGTAGCTGAGTCATAGCGAATCAATACCCTGTCTTCCCCAGTCTTTCCTCAAGCTTGCGAGTGCTGCTGCCTGTGAGCAAGGTCATCGTGCTTTGCTACAAGGCTTCTGCCACACAAGCCTCTCGCACTGAACTGTGCATCCTGGAATGACTGCCAACAGTGAATTGAATATATGGAAGGATCAGAGTGAAACCAAGTGTTACGATACATCGTTATTACGAATTTATACTGTTATTATGTAAAACAACTCAAATTTTTTGGGTAGGCTAAGCCTCGAAAGCCTCTTAAGAGCTTTGCCACTGAAAATTCAAATGCTAATTTTTAAAACATAAAGTAATATACAGTAAAACCTATTTTTTTTAGACAGGTTTCTGTATTATTAAGATGTGAAATTAAAATGGAACATTTTATCCTTCGTATACATGAAAAACAAATTGGCATGCCGGAAACTGCAAGAAGTACAAAATATTCTGTTTAACACTAATCACATTAAATCAGTTTTCTGTCTCTTATTCCTTTGGTGAATCATCTTAATTAAAATCTCATTTTCTGTTCTGTATAAATATTATCATACCGGTAAGTCATTCATTAGTCATTAAACACTACTAAAGTTTACTAATTTCATTTAATTTAATATCTAACACTATACTATAATGCTGTGCTGTATATCACTGTACATTATTAATTTAATTGGACTAAGAGCTATCCATTACAAGCCTTGAATTCTGGTTTATCTAATGTCTTTGCCAATACAATAGCTTGCTTTGCAGAATAGATCCAGAAATTGGCATGTTCTTTGAAAGGTCAAGAAGAATCCACTCCCACAACAGTTCATTTATTTTCACATAAAGAGTTGCTTTCTGGTTCCTTTTATGTCACCAATATTGGCCACAAGTCATTCACTCATTATGATCTTTATTTTTTCAAGTGTCACGCCTGAGTTTTCCACAACTGAACTTCAACATTATTTCACATACACTTCGTTTCTAATTTTCCTTTAAGTCGGTAACTTTTACTTCATCACTTAATCATAGTGCCATATTTTGCGCAACTTTTTTTTTA
This sequence comes from Periplaneta americana, assembly GCF_040183065.1. NCBI lineage: Eukaryota > Metazoa > Arthropoda > Insecta > Blattodea > Blattidae > Periplaneta > Periplaneta americana. Next base: position 40,867,906 of record NC_091123.1, read on the forward strand.
CCAGGAAATCACTACACTTGCACACTGTCTAGCTATGACAAGTATACGGGTGTGAAGCATTGAAAATCTTTGAAGGGACTCTTCTACCTAGCCAATGGAGTAATAAAATTTATGACCAACAGGCCAACACGCCCTCGTACCCTCTAAAATTTTGTAAAGAATACTTGTTTTTATCTTAGTGACCTACATATTTCGCATATTCCTTGAAATTACACGCTGTTTCAAAATATAGTTTACATTAAAGCACTGTGCCCAAGATATTATTTCCGTTTTGAACAGTAGCAGGCAGTTTCCGTTTTATTCAGGAAAAATTACACATAATAAATTGATCCGAAATAAACAGGATTGCAGATTATTCAGATTCCGATTTCAACAGGTTTCACTGTATATTTGTGACACCAGATTGAGATAAGAGTATTATAATCAATCACTAATGAAATACATACGTATTTTCATCTACAACACTGCACTTTTCTTTTAACAGAAATGTTAATGAATCTTATGCATTATGAAAGACTGCAAGTTACAATCTTTACAAAACTTTGGACTGCTATAGACATGAAAAAGAAATTACAAAAAAATTTAGTGTCCTATAGTTTTAGGCCTACACATTGGGGGGGGGGGGAGAAGGGGATCATCTTGCCGACCACACGTTACTCCCATACTGGTTGGATGATTGCTCACCTCTACTGAGGCATGTGGACGTGAGATCAACAGCCATCTTGTTGGTCTGGGCCCTTTATGGGCTGTCATGGCAAGGATAAAAAATATATTGTTTTTACTTGAGTGAAATTAAATCTTGTACAATAAGCGTGTTTATAAACAAGTCGAGTTAATTTATCCTAATTTTTATCTTGAAAGTGTAACATGAATACCTGCGGTAAGTTATTATATCACTTTGGAGTGTCATTATTAAATATCAAAATAATACAAAATTCTTATTCTTTGAACAGTTTTACAATTTCGATTTTATTTTTTGGTTCTGATACAATTATGTCTCAATCAGGTTGCCAACAAGGGGATCCGGCTGGCCCTTTACTTTTTAGTCTAACAATTCATCCCCTTATTAAAGAACTTATTAGTGAACTCAACCTTTTTTACTTAGATGATGGTTGTTTAAGTGGAGCCCCTTCAGATGTTTTGCAAGATCTTAATAAAATCATTCAATTCGGTTCAACTATAGGGTTAGAACTTAATCCTGATAAATGTGAAATTTATTTTTGTTCTAAGTTTAATCAAGCTGTTTTCTCTTCTTTTCAAAAACTTGCTCCGGGTATTTTACTAATGTCAAAATCCACTTTAACGATTCTTGGATCTCCCGTCTTTTTGGAAGCTGCCGATCACATCGCTGAAGAAAAACTAATTTCTTTGCAATATTTCATTGATCGTTTAAAACTAATACATCCTCATATTTCTTATTATCCCCTTAAAAATTGTTTTCTAATCCCTAAGATGACTTACTTTATGCGTACTACTCCTTTATGGCTTCTTCCAACTTTCCTACATAAAGCTGATGCTCTTTGCGATCCAGTTTGGAA